>NW_024544345.1:0-42514 GCF_018167655.1 Microtus oregoni | reverse complement strand
TAGAGGGCTTGATCTACCCAAGTTGCAACAGCCAGTGTCCTGGTCTTCTCCAGCTGCCTCTATAGCAATCTCCGGCATTCTTAGACCCATCAACTTTTTCTGTGCTGTTGACAGCATCTAGATTCCCACAAAGACTATCAATCTCTCATAGAACCAGAGGAGTTGTGGCTGCCCTATATGACCATTCTATCCCCAGACTATCAGTATCATGGTTATTATTTTCTTGACAACTAGTATCCACTTATAAGTGAGTATATACCATGTTTCTCTTCCTGGGTCTGTGTTACCTCTCTCAGGAAACTTTTTTCTAGTTGCATCCATTTGCCAGCAAAATTTATGATGCAATTTTTAACAGATGATTAATTTTCCATGGTGTAAATGCAACACATTCTCTTAATCCATATCGGCTGTTTCTAGTGTCTGCCTATTATAAATAAAGCTACAATGAAAATGGTTTTAACAAGTGTCCTTGTGGTAGGGCTGAGTGTCCTTTGGGTATATGCCCAAGATTAGTAGAGCTGAGTCTTGAAGTAAGTTCTTCTGAGGAAATACTATATTGATTTCCATAGTGACTTCACAGGTTTCTACTCCCACCATCAATTAGGGAGTGATCCCTTGATCCATATCCTCAGCAGCATGAGTTGTCTGTCACTTATTTTACTGATCTTAGCCATTTTGACAAGTGTAAGATGAAATCTCAAAGTAGTTTTGATTTACATTTGTCTGATGGCTAAGTATGTTGAACATTTAGGTGGGTTTTTTTCCATTTGAGATTCTTCTATTGAGAATATTCTGTTTACATATATGTCTATTTTAAAATTGGATTATTTGTTGGTTGATATCTGGTTCCACAAGTTCTTCATATATTTTGAATATTAATCCATTAGTAACTTTGCAAATATAATGTTTTGTTACACTCAATATGTTATGTAGCAATATTGTAGCATCTGAGAATCTCATTAATCAGTTGATTCTCAAAAATATTGTTTAGTAAATTATGAAACCCATTAAAATAATTATTTCTAAATTTATTAATGAAATACAAAGAATGTGAATGGAGTCTAACAAAAAAGAAACTGGACTTTTCAAGTTAATTTTTCTTAATATGACAGAACCCTATATAATTTAAAAATCAGAGTACTTATCAGTAGAAGTACATCTACACATATATACATTTCTATGTTCCATTCTGTCAGTAAGCAGGAAGGAAAAGTGAATAGAATGATTATCTTTCTCATAGGGATTGTCCATCACAAATAGGAGTAATTACATATATGTTTTGTAAGCTTTAATGAAACATTATACACAATTTTCTATTCTTGTTGTATAACTTATAAAATTTTAAGACATTAAAACTACATTAATTTATTATCAAGCAGACCTGAAGCTCAGAAATCCAAACTGAATTCATGTGAGCAGAGACACAGGTGCCCTCTATACATATTCTGAGGGAGAACCTCTTCCTTTACTGTACTTTCTAGGTATTTTGTACATTCCTCAGGTCCGACTACCTTCTTCATCCTCCAAACAGCAGAGCATAGTCATGATCTTCCCATGATGCTATCTCTGGTTTGCTTTGTCAGGCCAAGTAGTTTTCTGTTTAAGAGCCCTGGTGATTTTATTTGTTTCACTGGAAAATTCAGGATAGTCTTCTTATCAAGAGTTGACTGATTATCAAGTCAAATTCCATACATACCGCCAATTCCCCATTTTTATGTAACATGATTTATTCAGAGATGTTAGGGATCTGGCTGTGAATGACTTTGGGAGAGATCCACTATTCTTTTTACTACAACTTAATAGAATTAATATCTGCAGAGGAGAAAAATAAGAAGTGAAAAGTAAATATGGATTTTATCATCTTAAACATCTTTATTTGGCATCAGATGTAAATTATTCTATACAAAATATGAGAAATGTAGTTCTTGTCTGGACAGCTACTGTCTTGAAAATGAGAAAGGATATAATGTTTTATGAACAACTCTAATTGCGTAATGAGTGGTAAAAAATGCATTACATTGATTACAGAGTGAATGACAAATGAGGGACCTCTTTGACACTACATTTTTTTTCTCTCCTTTGTGTGTGAGTTTAATTAGTTTAGGCCTCCTCATTATAAACTGACTACCAATGCCACTTTATGCCCTCAAAATCTAAAATTCTAAGATCAAAGGCTATTACTCAGGTTTAATGGAAAATGTTTTTATATCATTTTTCAGTCTAACCTTTGACTTGACATTGCCATTTTGTATCATTAATAACATGACAAATCTATTTTGTATATATGTCCTGAGTTTGTAGCCTTCCTTTATAATGAGTCCAAGTATTGCATAGCCTTATCTAATATTTATCATTATTTTTCATAGTTCTTATGTCTTTATCTTCCCCTCCTCCCTACTAGGAATATAGAATAATCTGCAATATTAATTGCTTTTCCACTTGACTTCATATTTCTCTTTAAATAAAATAAAATCATGTCTCTTTGTCATTGTTCACTATGTGTGTTTCTGAATCATTACTTTTTAACATCCTCTCCTATGTCTAAGTTTTATAATGTGTCACATAAATGATAGGCATTTTTGATTAATGCATTAAACAATAAACCTGTTGAATATAAATATTTTCCAGCACTAACAAGATGACTACTGAAGGGGGATATCAGTAGGAGAAGGACAGGAAAGAGGGAAGACAATAGAGGACAAATATGTTACAGATATGAAAATATTACAAGGAAACTTACTATTTTTTTACCATAAATTAAGCAATAGAAATAAACCAAATACATATAAAATGACTAACAAGGCACTCGGACACTCACACACACACATTTCTTGGCACAAAGTTTTATCTCATTGCTTTAGCATTGGGCTTAATCATGTTTGCAGAATTGTTTATTTTCTCTGTGATATTAGGTACTATTTTAGTCAGTGTTTTATTATTGTAAAAATCATCAGGAAATGTCCAGCTTTATGACTTTATCTGGTAGCAAACAAAAGGTCAGGTTATAGAGAGATCCTCCTCTATGAATTTATCATAGCATCTTGCAACTTAAGCCACTTAATTTCCCTGTTTATGAGTTTGAGTGAGTCAACATAAAATTTCATTGAATGAAGAGCATGACTTTTGATTTCTTACGGTTCTCTTCTTTGTTTTCCACTTACCAAAATTCATCATTTTCTCCCTAACATTTTCTTTTGTGTTTTCACACATTCAGCGAGACTCAAATTGAATGTCTCCTTGTCTACAATGCCTCTTCCAGTGCACGAGTAGCTCAATATCCTTTTCTCTGTACCCCCGTTAATTTCTCAGAATTATCAATTCTTGCTCTTGTAAACACTTCATTTATTTATAGTTTCTATTAGGTTGTGAACTTTGACAAAGATTGACTGTCATTTGTATTCTCAAAAACTACTGAAGAATTATGTACATTCTGTATATGACTCTCATAGAATTAAATACACGAATCATTACACAAAGTTACAGCAATGGGTCGATGATATAAAAAATAATGTCCTTATTTCAAAGGAAAACAGAGTGAGGACTCGTAAATACAAGGCCAAAATTCTAGACTATCTTTTAGTAGAAATGGAAGGTAGGTCTCCACACCTAATGCTCTTTCAGTGTGCCTCTTAGTAACACTTTCCTGCAGTAATTTTTCTTGTGAATCATGAATATTACATTGAATCTATCCGACATTTATATTCCTGAGGTTTTCAAGAATATAAAAGTTAATAACAGGTTAAAGGTTGATGCACTAATCTCAGAAGATACAAAATGCTAGATATATTGAATAAAAATGACTACTAGAAGTGTTTAATTGTGAGAAGATGTACATGTTTTATGTCATGGTAGGAAGATACTTTTATGTGAAATTTTCCCATAGAGAGAATAAAATAAAATATTGATCACTTTTAGCAATTTATGAAGTAGTAGTTCTTCACTCTCTGACATCCCCAGAGAACAGTACTCAAGTAAATTTTTTAAGAGAGATTTTCTTCTTTGCCTCTCAAATTAATATGCTCAGAAATATTTTTATGAGTGAGAGGAAGCTAGTTATAAAACTCTCAAAAGAAAAATGAGAAAAAAAATTGTTATTTGAAATGACTGAGCAGGAATGTGCACAATTACTTTTCAATAACATATTTTACTTAATTATCTTCACATTTGCTTTGTTCCTGATTTTACATTTTTATTATAGACAATATGGCAATAATCTAATAATTTTAAAATTGTATATTATAAAAATTCAGGATGCTTTCATAGAACTACAACATGCATAGAAGTTTGGGTAGCTTAAATTGAGTATCTAACTTGTGATTGTTTTGAATTAGTGTGCATCTGTTCAATTTTTTTTCTTTGATTATTACAAACTATTCTTTACAATTTGCTAACAAATTATGTTAAAAAGGTATATCTAGTCAAAATGAAAACCATGTGTAGTAGGAGCGGCAGGCTGTGTTCCTGCCGGCCCCAGCTCCCGGCTGCCTGGCTAGATTATGCCCCGAAATAATTACAGGGAAACTGTATTATTTTAAACACTGCTTGTCCCATTAGCTCTAGCCTCTTACTGGCTAATTCTCACATCTTGATTAACCCATCTCTAATATTGTGTGTAGCACCACGAGGTGGTAGCTTACCAGAAAGGTTCTAACCTGTGTCCATCTCTGAGAGGAGAGCTATGGCGACTGCATTCTGTTCTTCTTTTCTTTTCTTTACTTTTTTTTTTTTTTGAGACAGGGTTTCTCTGTGGCTTTGGAGCCTGTCCAGGAACTAGCTCTGTAGACCAGGCTGGTCTCTCCAACTCACAGAGATCCGCCTGCCTCTGCCTCCCGAGTGCTGGGATTAAAGGCCTGCGCCACCATCGCCCATCTCCCAGCACTCTGTTCTGTCTACTCTGCCTACCTATGTTCTTTACCTATCAGCCAAGCAGTTTTCTTTATTAATTAACCAATAGACAGATGACCCTCCTCCATCAACTATGGACTTTGATTCAAATGATCATTGTCTAATTGATTTTTTATAATACCAGCTTTATTCATTCAGAATTTATCTTCCAATGTAAAAGTATTAAATAGCATGCAAATTGATTGAAATATTATTAAAAACAGTTATTGAGCAATAAGACACTAATAATCATTCACATTTTGTAGTTATAACAAAATGAATTATAATATTTATCACATTGAAAAAGCTACAATTCCAAAGTAAACCATTTGCAAGAAATTCATTGCAGATATATTTTTCTGCTACAAAAGATGATAATTGAAACAGGATATTTCCTGAAGATGTTTGTATGTTGAACCTCACACTTACTGCTATTTTTACAGTAGGTACATAACATTTTGCTCATAATGTCAAGGTTTCTGTGCTGACTCCAGTGCTTTGTATATGGAGTTGGAAATTAATTGAAAATGAAATCACAATTCTATTTTCACCTAAAAGCCTTTGGCATAACTATCATCAAATGACATATTTTAGAGATCATTTGTTATGTTTTAAAACATCTGAGTGTTCTTGTGTACTTTTGGTACATTTTCTATTGCTATAACAAAATGTATGGGATTAGGCTAGTTATTCAGAAGGACATTTATTTTTACTCATGCTTCTAAAAGTTCATCAAGTTTCTAGATTCTTTTAGCTTCTGGTGAAGGATCCATTGCAGAAATGCAAAGGCCTAACAGGTACTTTCCGAGATTGCACATAGAAGGAGTAACCTTTTTTATCATTGATGAATTGCTGCTTCTTTGGGGCATCATCATTGCTCAACCAATCACTGTTTTTGTAATCAGTGCTATAAGATCTTAACAGCATAGTAGTCATACAGCAAAG
Source organism: Microtus oregoni (assembly GCF_018167655.1). NCBI lineage: Eukaryota > Metazoa > Chordata > Mammalia > Rodentia > Cricetidae > Microtus > Microtus oregoni. The sequence continues at coordinate 36,685 of NW_024544345.1, read as the reverse complement.
AGAAGATGTGTCTTTTGTGTATAAAATATATTTAGTGAGCAACAAAATTTATGTTGGAACATAATACATTCATGTGGCTATAGTTGGAAATGGGTTATTTTGGGGGGTGCGTTCATCTTCTCACATGGAAGGGTTATAAAGGCTCACTGAGCTATTGAACCTTCTTCTATGGATATATCAGAGGTTCTCTCACTTCTAGATGTTACAGAAGAGGTAAAAAAATGATTGCTTATGGAAACACTTCAGTGGTGTGGTTCCCCATAAATCGTGCAACGGACTCTTTAGTGGTACAGCTTATTACAATGCAGCTGTGACTCTTACTGAGGAAGCTACCATAAATTGTTTAGACAACTTCTCGGTGGTACAGCTAGCTAGCTACCTTTCAATTTCTAATGTTCATGTAATTAACCCTCTAAAACTTACTGGCTCACCAATGTGTACTAGGACAAAATCGTTTCTTTGATCTTCTAGTGACATCTGTTTCTCTAGCGTGAATAAGAACCATGGAAAGCCAGCTCTTAATGACATATTTGGTTGTTAACCTAGTTCTGTGAGAGCAAGAACCCACACCGATTAGATGGCATTGGTCAATTCGGGCAGTCTCTGTAACTTTCTTTAATCACCTCCCCCTTAAATCTCAATTCCAAATATAGCCACAAGATGTATTAAGCTCCAACATGATTTTTGTTGTGGACAAAATATATTCACTATATAGCATACTCATCTTCTCTCTGGTATGTGGCATAGAATACTCATGGATTTGAATGAAAAAAGAAATTGGAATTTCAAATAAGTTCATTTACTTTTAGGGAGGAATAGCTCTATATAACACTGAGAGATATTTGTTTAGACTTTCACGCCAAGCCAATTAAAATCTGGCATTTAAAATATTCCATTTCTTATTTTCTTGATTTTCAAGGAATGGTATATAATTGGTGGTGATAGGAATTGTTAGGTTTGAAAATATCACTCTAATTTATTCAAATATGTCAACAAAAGAGAGGTATCCACATTGTTTATTTCTGATTTGTGTGTTATCATATGGATAATGCTGAAATTGACCATATGTATAGTAGCCTATGGGAATAACATAATTAAGTAAGAATGTATTTTATGAAGGAAAATAAAATTTTCCCCTCAAGAGCTATCTGCTGCTATTTTACATATAAGTATAAAAGCTTTGTTGTGCATCTGTATTTCAATTTAAAGATAGCTATTATTTTAGTATATGAATGCATTTGTTATGAAAAAAAAATCTTTGCAATATTCTAAATATTTGAAGAAATGAATGGAAGTTTACTATTGAAAATTTTATGAGAAGAAATGTGTACACTTTGAGGTATTTTCATAACAATTATTTTGACCTATAACATAAGTAAATAATATCTGAAATATTTAGTTCTTACATATTATATAGATATACTGGTTATTGACTATTAACTAATACCAAACATTGAAGAAAATATTTTAGTAATGAAGATGGAATTTTTTTCTGTCAATTTAACTCAATAGTAATTTCAAGCTTAGAAAAGCAAATAATTCTGTAATGATGGCTTTTATAAACCTGTTTCTTTATAATTTCTCAACCTAATCCCTTGATATAAATCTGTAGAAATTTTCCCTCTGAGTTTTCATTTACAAGCCAAGAACTGCCATTTGCTTTTACAATTCCTTACTTTAAACACAATGAAACATAAGAAATTTTAGCCTTGTAGGATTGGCCCTCCCTTAAGTCATTTATGTTTGTCAAATAATGTTTTCTGAGTTCTTAGTTTGTGTAGAAAATAAAATACAAAGGTAAGTAAGCCATGCTCCTGGTAGTTAAAGAGCCTTTGTAATATGAAGTTTTTTTTTTCTGTATTAGAGGATTTAGTGGTTGTGAATGAATAAATAATCCTTTATTCATAAATGGGAAAGAAAGTACATGGAAAGGCCCAGCGTTATATTTGCTAAATAAATACTACCAAATAGTTTCCTTTAATTCCACTAGCATGACTAGAATATTAAGGGATGAATAATATCCCATTTATTCAATGAGACTGATTTAGTCAATGCTGTTGTATTTGAAAGACTATGGACATGACCACATCAATTAATTTTAGATATACTTTTCCATCAAATACCCAATACCAACATCACTTAATTCAACTTCATTTATGAATGACATTAACACTAAATTTAAAATAAAATTAGTATGTGTTACTTGAAAGTTATTTTGGTTGCAAAATATACCTATAGTTAGTTTTAACTTTTAATTTTGTTTATTTTACAAAATAGATGAAAGAGAAGATGTTCAAAAGAAAACATTCACAAAATGGATAAATGCACAATTTTCTAAGGTAAGAATTTTATGTTATATTTATTTGAAAATGAAATATTTGTTGAACTTTTAATATGTGTTCTGAAAGTAAATATTTCAAATGTTCATATTATTTTTCTTATGTTTCAAATTTTGACTGTTTAAATCTGCATATGTTACACTTTGTTTTGATTCAGTAAAATGCAGGAGAGCATATGATAAAGAGATGTGATTTAATTTACAAATGATATCTGTTTGATTTTTATATCAGCAAGTCATTACAGTAAATTCTGTCAATTATCTTTTCTATTTCAAATATTAAAATGCATGAGGAACCTTATTGTTGATAAAACTTATATTTTGTCTTCTTACTTATTTAACAAAAGCTAAAATAGCTGAATTTTGGATTATTAAGTGTCTGTAACTAGAACATATTTTAAAATTATATAAAATAATAAATTATCACTTTTTCTATAGCCATAAATATATACCCTAATTAATTTATGCCTCAATTTATATCATAATTCATAGTGTAACCCCAGATAATTATACACATAAACACCAAGGAAGATTCTAACCATAAAAAGAAGCATTTTAAGTGCAATTTAAAGGGGTCTATTTAAATGTCAAGAGTAGAAAACTTGAATTTAGATTTAATCATACTAGATTTGAGCAAATAAACCAAATGGTTTTATTTAGTTTTCTTACCTTCCATCATGTATATGTAAGTACATAAATCCCAAGGGTCTATTTAATACACCAAACTCAGAAAATGGGCATATAGAAAGATCTCTGTATGAAAATGTTTTAGGAGTGACAAAACTCTGATAATGGACGCTTTACATTTTATTAAGAAGATATGGAAGATTCTTAAGCGAAAACTTTTAGTAGATTGCATTGCCACTGTTAATAAATATGGCCTACCCTCTCCATGGATCTTTCTCCTCTTGTAAACAGTTTAGTGTTAGAACCGACATAATGTAATAGAAAGTAAAAGACCAAAATTTCTTTTCTTGCTTTTACAAAATGCTTTCAAGTATCATTATGGTATTTAAAAGCAAAACATTGAAAACTTCACTTGATCATGTAGGAAGAGAAGCAAGTTCTTGAGTTTGCACTGATGGTTCTTAAAATGTTCTCACTAAATTAAGAGTTAATTAAATTCCATTACAGAACTTTAGGAAAGAAATATAAATTAGAATATGTGTTTTAAAAGACCAAGTTTTTTAACTAAGTGAAATGCAAATGCAATACTAAACATGGAAGGCAGAGATGTAGAGGGTTATTTGAACTATGGGGGCCTGACTTAAGATGTGTCATAGGAAAAGAATTTTAATATTTGGCCTAGAAACTTTTCTTGTGATATTTTGGGAAAAAAGGTGGCTGCTATTTGCCCTTCTCCAAAAAGTCTGCATGAGGCTAAAGTGAAGAGATTTGTATTAATTCCATTGGTAGAGGAAATCTCAAAACAACCTAGTATTGACTTTGTTGTGTGGTTAGTAGTGATCTATAATGGAAAGATGCAAGCTGAGCAAGGGAAAATACAAAATTTGCAATTTGAGGAGAAAAGGAGCACCAGGAAGTAGAATAGAGCTAAGTCCTGTGTCCAAGGAGATACCATATCAAGAAATAGAATAAAGGTAGTAGTGATCTTAGGGCAAGAACCTACCCAGTTAAACTTCCAACGAGTGGGAAGGAATTAAGATAAGCTTATATCCAGGTATGGTGGTGCACTCTTTCAATCCCAGCACTACAGAGGCAGGAGGCCAGTCTGGTCCATTGATCCTGTTTTAGGATCAATAATCAGACACTTAAGGCAGTGAAGAAGCCATTGAAAACAGAAAGCTGATGAAGATGTAATTAGCAAGCGGTCCATGCTCCATCCCCAAATGTAGCAGGACTTGGCAACTTCAGCCACATTGGTATGGCTTTAGAATCAAAGATACAAGAAAAGGGGTATTGAATCTTCCTCTGTGACTAAGGAAAGCTGATGCAGCCAGAAATGTGTCAGGGTTAACCCTGAGTGGAGGCCCAGAGTCTATTGCATGAAACTGTGAAACTGAAGCTTGGATTGCCTTGGAGAAACCAAGATGTTGGAGTTACCAGAGTCATGAGATACCTGCAGAGGAAAGCTGTTAACAGGGAATATAAACAGCAAAAGACAAAGAAGTGTGTGGCAGTCAACATAGCTGAAAGGAGCTATAGATTTGACGAGCACTTTGACATCAGATATGGGTATGCAGATTTTAGAGTTTGCTCACTTGGTTTTTGGCCTCCTACTTTGATGCATCCAGTACTCCCACAATGTGCTCCCTTCTCTATGTTCTGGAAATATATATATATATATATATATATATATATATATATGATGACACTATATATATACATTTATATATATATATAAATGTATATATATAGTGTCATCATATATTGGAAATATGTGATCTGTTCTTTTTTAATTTTGATTTCATGGAGGATTACAGTTAAGTGATTTCTTGAATCTCAGAAAAAAACTTTGAACTTTTGTCTTTTAAACATTGTAGAGACTGTGATAGACTATGGGGACTTTTGAAGTTGGACTAAATGCGTGATATGGCTACAAGCATATGCGGACCAGGAAGTATAATGTGGTAGTCTAAATAGATATGTCCCCCATAGTCTCATGTGTTTGAGTGCTTGATCCTAAATGCTGATAGAGAAATGGAAATATCATGTGAGTTATTTAAGAAAGCAGTTTTCTAACCTAGAGGAAAACTTTTAACAAATGGATAAAATATGAGTCTATTCAAGAATACATATTTTTCCTGTAATCTCAGTGTTAAATATTAGTATCCTAAATGACCAGATACTATTGCTCATTACTACAGATAATTAGTTCTATGGTAAGTTTTAAAAAATAGAAAAAATAAATAAATAAAAAATTAGCCGATGGATAGTTTGAAAACAAAAAATGGAAAATAATTGTTTCCTGTGTGTTAAATTAAATACAGTCCTGTAAATGTACAGCGATACAATGAATAGAGATGCAAAGTTTCATCACTAAGGCATAGAAGTACATTTACGGGATATTAGTAAATTTTAGAGTCATAACAAAGTATATCTTTGTTACTTTGTAAAGCCACAGACAGGCTGTTTTAAAGAAATACATGTGGTCAAAGATATCTTTATCATTTTGGTGTCACTAGAAGCCAGATATGTGTTTGCGGTACATCCCACATATTTTCCACTTCTTCAGTACAATTTTAAACTAAGTCCTATCTCTTTTTCTAAATAGCTCTTATATTAACCTTCGATTCCAAAAATTTCTACTAGAATGTCATTTATTGCATCCATTCTATATAGATAAGCAAACAATATTTATCCTAACAGAAACACAAAGCCATTTCAAGATAAGATTAATTCAAGGTAAATATTCTTCCCGTGTAATTTGTAGATATGTTATAATCCCAAAGAAATGTCTGGTGTTTACCCATGACAAATATAATTTATATTATAAAAAATGTGTTCATTTACCTAGGCTTATAAAAAGAAAGCACAGATTTAATGTCATCACCAAATGCAATTTTTCACAATATATGCTTTTATGCATGTGAGGACAAAAATATGGGAATAAAAAATGTTTATTATTAGGTCAATTGTAAAATATAATGGTTATCTCCCAATGAGTTACATAATAATTTTGGTTTTTCACTGTGTATAATGGCTGTCATGATATGTATGTTTTCGTTACATCTTTCTGTTTGGTTTTTCCAGGTTTAATATGCACCTTTACTTTTCACTAACACAAGCTGGGTGTATATAATTATTTTTGTCTATAAATATTTAACAGCCTGTGGAACGATAACACATTTATATCATAATTGCTGACATGGATGTCTACACTAAAAAGATATGATTCATCTTACCAGGGTAACAATATGGTGAAGTAGCATTCACTGACTTAACACGGTTCCCATGGAGATGCTTCATGATTTACCTTCTAGCCAGTATGGAGGGCATGACACATTAAAAATAACATGAAGATTGTGAATATTGGCATGGTTAAGAAGGTTCAGTAGATAAATGAGCTGTTGTCTAAGGGCACGAGCTTAAGCCAATGCAATCAATCCTCAGATCCCACGTGAAGGTAGAAGGTCAGAACTGACTTCACAAATTGACATCCACATTTTTGTGTATCATATATTCCCTCAAAAAACACAACTATTTACTAAAATTTATATTGACAATCTACAACGGGGCTTTCACATGATGTGCTGAGGCAAAATTTTATGCGCAACTGATATTCAAGAGAAATACATACAATTTAAACTTCATTAATATTATATTCTTTATAACTTCACATCTACTAAAAATAAAACATATACGAAAAGAACATTGTAAATAATAAAACAGAAATGGTGCCACTTTCTTATTGCTGGAACAATTTTCTGAATTGAAAGAATTATATTTATGTGATTTATGTACTGACCTCGCCCATGTATTTACTTTATTTTTCCAATGCTATCATCTTGCCCTCGGGAAAACATGACATTTAAATTGTAATCATTATCCTCATAATTTTGTCATGCTCATAAAATAAGCATAAATTTTAGTTCTACATCATACTGTGTAGTGAATTCTACTTATTTGTTTCTTTAACTACAACAGTTAGTATCTCTTCCACTTTTAGTCCCACCCCAAATTGGAAAAGCACTTTGCATTGTTCTCCTTGCTTCCATTTCTAACAGAGCTCAAAACAATACTGTCCTCTTATTTATTCTTCTCACAGGAAATATGCGTAAGTTCAAACGATCGTGTCTACACATCTGATCCACATGCAATATTTTGCTCAGGAACAAAAGGTTTTGCTGTGGTTGAAAACTAAGTCCTTGGTGTCTGTTTTAGACAGACATTTTGCAGGGATGTTTTAACACATACTGTGTCAGAACAGGGTGCTGAAGTTCACACTGGAGGTTCCACACTCTTTGAGTAAGGTCATCAAATCACTCTTTTGTCTGGCTGACCTGACAGCCTTTCTTTCCTTGTTTACATTGGGAAAATTTATAACACTTCCAGAGGCAGGTGCTCCTGATCCCTGAGATGATATTCAAAATATTTCTTGGGCTTTGGAGACTTTCATTTCAAATTTTTAGATGTGAAATTGTCAACCAGTAGGATCTATAGAAACATTCCAGAATGGTAAAAATTGAGAACTTTGAAATACTTTTGATCCCAAACGTTTTGATGAAAGAGATTGAAACTCTCTGAACCTAGATTTTCATAGTTAGCAGTTTTAATTGAGAGTTGCTTAGATGTGTTATCATCTCTTTTGCTGGGTTTTATATATTTTCTTGTCATAAAATAGGTAAAATTGAATAGTTATTTATGTTTTATTATCTTGCTATCCTCTGTGTACCAATCTGTGCCCCATGTATTTATTATATGTTGCCCAAACACTAAGTTTGAATGAGTTCAAAATATATGATCAGTAAATCTACATATAAGTGCTATACAAAATATTTCTTAGGTCCAAAGTGGGCCCCCCAAACAGTAGTGCTGCTGATAATACCGTAAATGATGACGTGAGTGTAATCCAGGAAGGATTGATTGGGTAAACAGAAGCCTAAACTCAGCATTCCTCAGAGTTTCTCAAGGCTGGTTTCTGTTTACCAGAAAAACCAATACCCCCCTTATCTGCTCCCATTACTCAGCTATGTGGGGCAGGGGCATCTAGTTCCTGACTAATCCTAACAGACTGTTTCAGCTCAATGATCCCCATCTTGCTGACAGTCATATAAAATCCACTCACTTTTCCAACAAGCTGCAACGCTCTATTCTTGTAGGCAGACCAACAATTTGATTTCTTCCAGGAAACCCTATTTTCCACCCACAGAGTGGTCCAGTTCAGTGGTTTCACTGCACCCTCATTTACAATACCTAAGTTGGTAGAATTACTAGGGCAGAGTTGTTGTGTCGTGCAATGATTACCTAAGTTATAAACTAGCTTTTCTGCCCCTAGCTTCCTGTTTCTTCCTATTCTTCGTTATTGAGAAAAATCAGATCTTAAGAGAAGATGAAGGATACTAAAATGTGTACCAGGCTTTGGCAATACTTGAATATGGTCCAGTGTTTTAGGGTGAATAGTATTGGTACAGGAAGCAGAAATTCTGAGAATTCAGAACATTTTATTTCTGGATAGCTCCATATAAATGATACTGAGAGTTATATTTTTGTGGTGAACTTTTCCAGTGACCTAATGAGATGAATACTAAAGCAAAGAAAAGTGAACAATTAGGTGGCTTGTTGAACGTTTGTTGCTAGGAAGAACAAACCAAGAACTAGACTCCTGAAATCCATGATACTTCCACATAATCTGTTTTTCTGATATCTTCTCTATTATTGCAACATTGCACTTTTCTTAATGCATTATAAAAATAGTAAGATCAATGAAAACTGAGAACATGGTTAGAAGACATTGAAAACATTTTAAAGAAGATATTGAATGCTTGTAACTACTACTTTGACCCACTTTTCATTATTTAACTATTACCAAGACACAAATATTCTTCATAAGGCTTTTCTGTCGAGTACATGTGTTTGAATTTCAATATATTCAAATTAATATCAATAGAGTGATATCATTTTTCCATGCTAGTGTTTGATGAGAGAAGTAATGTAGTTTTCAGTTAAATAACTCAAGCCAAATATTTTTATGTGAATATTACATCTGATTTCTAATAGTCCCCAACAAGTTATTGTATGTGAGATTATTTTATTAATTAATATGAGTTTTATGATAAATTCAAAATTGGGCTTTTGTGTGTGCAGAGCCCACAACTGCAGTACTTATTGTTATGAACACTTGGAGAATGTGTCCAGATTTTGAATCTAGATATTGTGTTAATGGTTCAGTTCACTGAGAACCATTCCCTTTTGTATGTTCCTAAGTCTCATTTTTTTTTGCAATGCAGATAACAAACCAGAAAGTTAATTCAGTTAATTAAATAAAATAGAATTTTATAGGTCTCACTGTTTTCACTGAAAGTCTAATCTTTCTTAGAAGTATTTTTGTTATCATTTAACTGACTTTTACTGTGATCTCAATACTTTAGTTAATTGTAAAAGGGGCATAAATTTTACTTTCTGTGTTATACGTCCCGAAGTATCTTTTTTTTTTCTTTTTTTATTGAGAAAAGGAGAAAAAAAAACAAGTTTCCACCTCCTCCCAGCCTCCCATTTCCCTCCCCCTCCTCCCCCCTTACGCCCCCTCCTCCCACCCTTCTCCCTCTCCTCCCACCCTTCTCCCCCTCCCCCCACTCCTTTCCCCCTCCCTCTCCAGTCCAAAGAGCTGTCAGGGTTTTCTGCCCTGTGGTAAGACCTAGGACCTCCCACCTCCGTCCATATCTAGGAAGGTGAACATCCAAACTGGCTGGGCTCCCACAAAGCCATCACATTACGTAGGATCAAACCCCCGTGCCATTGTCCTTTGCGTCTCATCAGCTCTCATTGTTCGCCATGTTCAGAGAGTCCAGTTTTATCCCATGCTTTTTCAGTCACAGTCCAGCCGGTCTTGGTGAGCTCTCAATAGATCAGCTCCACTGTCTCAGTGGGTGGGTGCATCCCTCGTGGTCCCGACTTCTTTGCTCATGTTCTCCCTCCTTCTGCTCCTCATTGGGACTTTGGGAGCTCAGTCCAGTGCTCCAGTGTGGGTCTCTGTCTCTATCTCCATCCATCACCAGATGAAGGTTCTATGATGATATGCAAGATATTCGTCAGTATTGCTCAAGGATAGGGTCATTTCAGGTTCCCTATTCTCAACTGCCCAAGGAACTTACTGGGGACCTCAGCTTGGGCACCTGGGAGCCCCTCTAGGGTCAGGTCTCTTGACAACCGAAGTATCTTAATAGAGATTTGAAATTGGCAGTTGCTATTTCTGTATAGTATGTAGTGGTATCAGTGGTAAGCCCATTTAACTTGAGAATGTAATTATTGACCAATTAGCAATATTATTGCCAACAAAGTGGGAAAAAAACATACTACTTACAGCTGATGGGTAAATGTATTGTTTATTGTGTTTATTCTTCCTTGGGGCCATATATAGCTTTCTAATTGAGAAACACAAAATTGGACATGGTGAAGATTCCTCAGTGGGTTAAAGCATTTGTTGCCAGGCTGGATGACCTGAATTGAATCACCATATCCCCCACAGTAAAAGAAGATAACTATTGCAAGTTGTCTCTTTCCTCTTACGTTATGTGCCTGTGCAATGTGTGTATTGAAACACATGCACATATAAATAAACATATCCAAACACAATAAATAAACATTTAAATTATAAAAAATAAGACAAGTTCACTTTTGTTATTTATTTTCATTTTGTATAGGATAGTTGGCACCTATGTCTCCAGAAGTATATAGTTGCTAAAATAATCCTTAATTGAGTACCATCTATGTGTGCCTGGCCTAGTATCTTATACTGATAAAGGTATAATAATATAAGATGGGCTTCCTTTAAGAGTTGCCATTAAGCAAGAGATGATTCTAGTTAATAATTAATAATAATTAATTGATAATAACTAATAATAACTGAAGAAATGTTTAAAAGGAGTAGTTTATTTTTAATATAGTAGAAGTACTGTGGGGGTACACATGAATTGCTTCGAGAGGTGGGTGACTTTGGAAATTAAAGTTACACTTGACATTGTGCGTGCAGAAGCAAAAGGAAAAGAAATGAAGGCAGATGGAAGTGTATGTAGAAAGGTATAATGATTAAAACTTTTCAGGTTAGTGGTGATGATGAAAGTTTATATGGCCAACCATTTTATATTATTTTGGGTGAAACAAAATCACAGAAGTTTTAAAGCACTAAGGCCTGATGGATTATTGAGGCATTTTTTGTTTGTTTGTTTGTTTTGTTTTTTGATGCAGCGTTTCATTGTAGCTTTGGAGTCTATCCTGAAACTAGCTCTTATAGTCCAGTCTGGCCTTGAACTCACAGAGTTCTGCCTGTCTCTGCTTCCTGAGTGCTTGGATTAAAGGCCTGTGCCACCACCACCTGCTCAGCACTAAATGAAAAATTTAGTTGGAAGCCTTCAGTTTCCATGTAAGAAATATGTGCATGCATGTACAATAAAGGGGCAAGTGGGATATATATGCTATGTAGATATATTTGATAAAATACACACTTCAGAATAATGCAACGTATGAGTCATTCCAAGAGTATTTTATAGGGTGGATTCCTGGAAATCACAGATAGGATTTCCAATTCCAGTATGGTAGCAAGTCTAGGCATTTGCATTTCTAGCAAATTTCTAGGTGATTCTGATAGAGCATGTCTAAGAACCATGCTTTGAAAACCATAGTCATTAAATCTGAGTTATTTAATCAGCTCTACAGAAGATGTTTAAAGAAATGCCACTGAGAAACTAGTGAGTCCTCAGAGGGAAGGGCCTTTCCTCGTGTTTCTGGTTGGCTGAAAACCCTACACTTGTTTGAGTTTCAGGTTTCTTTTGTTGCTTTCTTTCCATGAGTACATAAAAGATGAGTAGAAAAATTAAAATACTTATGCAAAAGGTGTGGAAAAAAGTTCAACTTATTATCAATATTGATTTAATTTGACTTATTCTGTCACTAAAATTATCTAATCTATAACAATATGATTCTTGTCAACTATTTTTTTTTACTTCGTGGCAGCAGTATCATCTCATTCAGGGACAATCCGTGGTCCTTCCAGTGTACTCTGCTTATTGAGCAGTTTATTATTGGTTTTATTTTTACCTTGTGAAGAGTTCCTTGACTTCCTCGATGCTCTATAAAATTATGATTGAATTTGCCAGAACCACAACCCACGGTTATAAATTCACGCATAGAAATATCTCACAAAGTAGGGAGAGGCCAGTTTTGTGAAGTTTTTGGTAGCCAAATGCAGCCTGTGGTTTGAAGAATGGCTTTGCTTATTCTTGGCCTAATTTAAACTAGATTTCACTACCCAAATTCTGTTTTAGGGAAAAATGACAAAATTGTGACTCATTGATGAAAGGAGACTAGTAGATTCCTTAATTTGAAGTGCTAGTGAGGACATTCCAAGGCTTATTTTTAGCTAGCAGTAATGAGAGTGAGTGAGAATTGTTTTCGTTCCAAAAGAAAAGCAGTTATGTCAATCTATATGATTCATCAAGTGTAGGTTTTCAAAGAGCTGTTTCAAAGTCACTCATACCTTCTATGTCATAAAGTGAGTATTTTAAATATGTATGACACTATTATCTTTCTTAAATAACCATTTATATTTATTCAAAATGTTTTGGTAGGTAAAGTGGCATATACTTTCAGTTCCAACCCTTGGGAGGCAGAGACAGGTGTACCTTTGAGTTTGAGGTCAATCTGGTCTACATAGCAATTTCCAGGTCAGTTGGAGCCAGGTGGTGAGACTCTAGGTAAAAAAGAAGGAAAAGCAACAGAGAAGAAGAAAGCATATTTTAACACAAATATGTGTAAATTATACAACACCATGTAATCTGCTTTGTAACTGCTACATCTCAGGTGTTCTATCTTTTATTGAAAGAAGTTTTCATGCAATATATTTAATCATGTTTTTCCCCTTGCTCCTTTAGTTTTTCCCCAAACACTCAACTTTATGGCTTTTTTCTTTTCTCTCTTTAAAATACATAAAGCAAAAACAAAACTAATATAAACAGAATCACACAGGCAAAAGCCCCACAAAACCATAAAAAATGAAAATCAAAATAAATAAACAAAAGACAAAAAGAGGGGGGCAAACAATACTATTGAGTTCATTTGGTGATGGCCAACTACTTCTTGATTTGGGGTCTGCCCTGCCCTGTCATTTGGTTAAAATACCCTGTAAATCTATATAGAAAAAAAATGATTTCTTTTACTAGTGAGTATTAATTGCAGATAGCTTAATGGTTGGGTTGGAAACTAAGTCCAGTTCCTTCTTTCAATGTTGGGATCTGTTCTTCCTTGAACCTTTACAGGTCTTGTGTGTTGCCACAGTCTCTCTGAATTCATATTTGCTTCAATCCTGCTATGTCTCAAGGGCATTGTTTCCTTGGAGTCAATCACAATCTCTGGCTTTTATACCATATCTGCTTCCTCTTCCACATAGATGCCTTAATCATGATGGGGAGGGTTTTAATAAAGATATCTCATTTTGGACTGAGTCTCTCACTTCATATTTTCCAATTGTGGATGTCCGTGTTTAATTTCCATTTACGGCAAGAAAAACCTTTTCTGATATAAGGGCAAACAGAGATACTGAACTATGAGTAGAGCAGTGTGTCATTAGGGATCGTTTCTTTGCTTTACTGTCCTAGTCACACATTGGGGCGACATCTGTCAGCGTCCAACCTCAATGGGTTCATACATTCCAAGGTAGGGGCTTGTGGAAAAGAAATGTTAGGCAGAATAAACAGAGATACAAAAGAAATACAGAGACATAGGATACTGCTGGACTGCATCTCAGTGAATGCTGAAATCTGCCCATATTTATTTCTTGTGATCTTTAAATATCCCAATCCAAAAAAATGTGAATAAAGCAAAGGACATTTTTTATCACAATACAAGGAACAGACAAAGTGATTGCCATCTTAATACTCAAAACATCAAATACTTGACCTTAGGTCAAGATATCTTTGTTAGTAGTCACACCCTAAGTTACATCTACTCTCTATAACCTTGAAGGAGCAAGAATAAACATTAACTCTCTGACCTTTAGTCAAGGTGAAACAGATCCATTTCTGTGGGCCCCCATAGTTTATCAGTTCTCAACATGTGGGTTATGACCCCTTTGGGTTCGATAGACCCTTTCACAGAGTCACCTAACACCAACAGAAAAGGAGATATTTACATTATGATTCATAACAGTAGCAATATTACAGTTATGAAGTAAGAATGAAAATAATTTTGTGGTTGAGGGTCACCACAGCATACTAAACTATATTAAAACTTTGCAGCATTAGGAATGTGAGAACCATTGCTTTAGCAGAATAATAGTATTAGGTTTTCCTCTATTCCCCTGTCTTCATAAGCTGTCTAGTTCAGGTTCTTGGCCACTTTAGCAGTATTAGATAGAGGCTCCATCTCATGGCTTGAGCCTTAAATTCAATCAGAAAGCAAGGAACTCAGGACCGCAAGGGGTGCACCCACACACTGAGACAATGGGGATGTTCTACTGGGAACTCACCAAGACCAGCTGGCCTGGGTCTGGAAAAGCTTGGGATAAAACCGGACTCTCTGAACATAGTCGACAATGAGGACTACTGAGAACTCAAGAACAATGGCAATGGGTTTCTGATCCTACTGCACGCACTGGCTTTGTGGGAGCCTAGGCAGTTTGGATGCTCAACTTACTAGACCTGGATGGAGGTGGGGGTTCCTTGGACTTCCCACAGGACAGGGAACCCTGATTGCTTTTCGGGCTGAGGAGGGGGGGGACTTAATTGGGGGAGGGGGAGGGAAATGGGAGGCGGTGGTGGGGAAGAGACAAAAATCTTTAATAAATAAATAAATTAAAAAAAAGAAAAAAAAACTAATGTTTAACAAATTCAAATGTAAAAATTAAAAAAAGAAAGTGCTTAATTACTCCTATAACATTTGTAAAACTATTTCACCAGTATATGTTCTAGACATATCAGTGACAGGAGATCTTGATGATTAACTTTCTCTGCCTCTTCCTGTAGCTTTCAGGGTACCTCCAGTGTCATGAGCATTGGCTGGTAGTGGTTAAGCTTTTAAGTTATTTTCATAGTAGGCTCAGTCTAGTTCTGAGGACCTTGGAGTCTGGGAAGATGATTCAAATTTTAGTTAAACAACAAAAGACAGAAAGTTCAAAAGGTCATTTATGTAAAACCTACAATACTATATAGCCCAAAAGCCTAAGGTATCAGAACAAGTTGTCCCAGCTCTTGGGGAAGACAGGCAAATTAGTCTGCTGTGTGTGTTCTCACTTGGTTCGCAGGTGATTGCATTAGACTGACCCACATAAAGGGAGGATTGTTCCCAACTTAATTCATTCAGACTCAAATACTTTTCATTGTTGGAAAGTCTGTGACTCTAAGTATTTGTTTCTTAATATCATCAATCTGGCATCTAAAATTAAGTACCACAAGGTCTGTGATCCATTTTGAATTATGCTTTGTAAAAATTGAAAAAAACTACACCTGGATAATTTTTCTTTTTGAATAAGGATATCCAGTTGTTCAAGCACAATATTTTTTTGCTTAAGTCTGATGCTGTCGTCCTTTTGTCAAAGATCAGCTAACTGTTCATATAGGTCTGTTTTTTTTTGCTTCCTATTCTGTAACGTTGATCTATCTGTCTGTTGTTTACCAATATCACAGTGCTTTGATTATTTCATGGTAATACTTTAAGTCAACTCCTGTAAGCCTCCCAGCTTTGTTTTCTTTCATTATTATGTGTGCTATTCTGAGTCTCTTACCCTCTCTCTCTATAAACTTGAAAACCATGAATAATATATTAGCCTTTTGACTGGGGCTGTGCTTATTCATTAATTTGAAGATAACATGTTGAAAATATTGAGTCTACATTTCCATGGAAATGGAACAAGGGCCATTTATTTTATTCTTTGTTTTCTTTTACTGTAATCTTCTAATTGCCTCAATCATATCTAATTTATTTCATTTGTATCTATAGTAGCTCATACTGATATCTTTAAATTCCGATTTCACTTGTTTACTGTTGACATGTACGAAAGTGACTTACATGATTATACATATTAGCTCATATTGTAAAGCTTCTACTGTTTTCATGAGGTGTTTTATTGTTAGTCATTTCAAATTTTCTATGGTTATAATCATGTCATCAGTGAATAAAACGTATTAACTGCTTTAACATTAACATATGTGTTCTCTTTTTTCCTATTGTGTTAAGGTTTAAAAGTCTTAGTGAAAGACAACATTGTTACCTTCTTCCAAATATTGATATTGTCAGTAGGTATGCTGGTTAGTTTGTGTCAACTTGCAACAAACTGGAATCACCTAGGAAGGGGGAACCTCCACTGATGAATTGCCTCCATTGTATTTTCTGTGGGCATACCTAGGGGAATTTTTCTTAAAAAATGATTGATGTTGGAGGATGCTGTCCACTGTGGACAGTACCACACTGGAAGTGTATGAGAAAGCAGGCTGACCAAGCTACTGGTATCAAGCCACTAAGTAACATTCCTCCACAGACTCTATTTCAGATATTGCCTTCTGGTTACTATCTTAGGTCCTTACCTGACTTCCCTCATTTATGGACTATGACA
Source organism: Microtus oregoni (assembly GCF_018167655.1). Taxonomy (NCBI): domain Eukaryota; kingdom Metazoa; phylum Chordata; class Mammalia; order Rodentia; family Cricetidae; genus Microtus; species Microtus oregoni. The sequence continues at coordinate 20,123 of NW_024544345.1, read as the reverse complement.
TGTAAGGTGAAATAAATTATTTCCCTTCCAAGATACTTTTGGTCAGTGTTTTACCATAGCAATAGAAAAGTAAGCTAGAACAGTATGCTTCTCTTGTCTCACCATTTAATATGACATTGAGTCAAGAATATGTATTAAATAATTACGTACTCATCATCTTGTTTGGAATTCTGCAGTCACTCTTCTTTGCTTTTTGTAGATTTTTCAATAATTGATGGCATTTATTGCTGTTTTATTTTACAAGTGAATGGCAATTTGTTCATTCAGTTGCTAGTTAATAAAACATTGAGCTGTTTTCAAGTTAGAGCTGTTACAAATTTAGCAGAAGTGAAAATTTGCAGTCAAATTTTAGAGTGAACTTGTTCTCTACTTTTTTTTCCTTTATTTATTTTTATTCATTAGCCTTAGTTGACAGTCTCTTACATGTATATATAACATGCTGATTATTCTCTGCTCTTCCCTTCTTTATCTTCCCCCCTCTTTTTATCTCTCTTTTATTCCTATATGTACCTTCCCTAGATTTATGTCATTTTCTTTGCTGACTCACTGAGGTTAGCCAGGCCATGCTCACATTTTAATTCCACCAGCAATTCTGCATAACTCTTGCATTGGATATATTATCTAAATTTCATCTTTCTTGTGTATTTTTGTGTTATTTTCAGGAACTACTTTCATGTTGTGTGTTATTCCCCAAATCATCTAGTAGTCATAGACTTTTGGTTACTTTCAACTGTGAAGTATTAATTTTTGACACAATGAATCAACGTTTCATGTTTAAAAAAAACACCATAATAAAAAAGAAGCCCTGACCACTTTAATTTAGCATAGTATAATTTGTATTACATTTAAGATTAAAAATAGGTTCAATGTCCTTTATTTATTTATGGCTAGAAACCAATTATAAGTGAGTACATCCCATGTTCCTCTTTTTGGGTCTGGCTTACCTCACTCAGGATAGTGTTTTCTATTTCCATCCGTTTGCATGCAAAATTCAAGAAGTCATTGTTTTTTTTTTACTGCTGAGTAGTACTCTAATATATATATATATATATATATATATATATATATATATATATTATACTTTCTTCATCCATTCTTCCATTGAAGGGCAACTAGGTTGTTTCCAGGTTCTGGCTATTACAAACAATGCTGCTTTGAACATAGTTGAGCATATACTTTTGTTGTATGATAGGGCTGTACCCACACACTGAGACAATGGGGATGTTCTATCGGTAACTCACCAAGGCCAGCTGGCCTGGGTCTGAAAAAGCCTGGGATAAAACCAGACTCGCTGAACGTAGCGGACAATGAGGACTACTGAGAACTCAAGAACAATGGCACTGGGTTTTTGATCCTATTGCACGCACTATCTTTGTGGGAGCCTAGGCAGTTTGGATGCTCAACTTACTAGACCTGGATGGAGGTGGGGGTTCCTTGGACTTCCCACAGGACAGGGAACCCTGATTGCTCTTTGGGCTGATGAGGGAAGGGGACTTGATTGGGGGAGGGGGAGGGAAATGGGAGGCGGTGGCGGGGAAGAGACAGAAATCTTTAATAAATAAATAAACAAAAAAAGATTAAAAATAATCTCGTTTTTGAATGAAGGCACAGATAATATTTTTATACTATAAATAAAAAAGCAAATTAATCCTCTAGTTGTGTTTGCTTTTATATACCATTGTTCTAGATATACTAGAAATAGCAACCTGATAAAGTACAGTAATACTGCAGAAGATAATTGCAGAGAGAAGTAGCAGTATTCCAATCACCATGTATGATATTTTTACCGTAGACAAAAAGAAATCCTAACATTAAAAATATATACATTAGTAGAAATTAATATCAGTGAGATGCCTCAGTAAATTAGTTGAATACAAAATTTCTATATTCTATGCATACAAAATAAAGAACATTTTTGCATATAACTTATAGGGAACATGAAGTAATTAGCTAAGTATAGTAACACTCACAGAACAACAAAAGCAAGAAACAAGCTTAACTAGGATTTTTCTTTTCTACCTGTGTGTATGTGTGTAGCATATCATCTCTGCGAATAAGCATTTGTATGTGTTTGCACATTAGCGCACACAAGTATCTGCACACATGAATTTTGATTTCCAGAGATCAATATTAGGTTTTTAAATCAGTCTTTAGTTTCTTGAGACAGAGTCTTTCACTGAATTCAAAGCCCATGGCTTCAGCTACATTGGCTGGCCAATAAACTTTAGCTATTTGTCACCTCTGACTCCCTCCCTGCTGCCCAATATCACTAGAGTTACAGACACATGCCACCATTCTCAGCTTTTACATGGGAAACCCTGTCTTAAAAAAACAAAAAAGAGCACCAAAAGATACAGGAAATATGCTACTTGTTTTAAAAGAGCATGGCATCGTACTATATAGTCAGATAGTATTAAATGGCGAAAGATCTAAGAAAAGAGTGTGAAATATTTTCATGAACCTCATTTAGGAAAAGAGATATAATAAAAAGAATAGTATATAAGTTTAAAACCATGTACCTGTTAGTTGCCAAATCTTTAAAGAAAACTCTTCAAACCTTGTACCTATTAGTTGCCAAGTCCATAAAGAAAACTCTTCTTCTCTGGACTGTAATCAAGTATGAATAGCTCCTCAGCCTGGGTTGGAGCAGTGTGCCCCATTCCCATACTGGGAGTTTGCTTTCAGCCTTTGCAGGTCTGTGTGTGCTGACACAACATCCACCGTGGGGTCATAAGTACAAGTGCCTCTCTGTGTCTGGAAAACAGGTCCATTGTATTAATCCACTACTTCTGGCTCTTAAACCCATCTGACCCTCTTTCTTGATGATCCCTAATCTGTGAATGGAGGGGATGTTACATGGAAGTCCCATTTAAGATCGAACACTCTGCAGCCTCTTATATTCTGCACCTGATGCCGTTATCAACCTCAGTTTGTATAACTATTTACTCAAGACAAAATGGAGGCTTAAACTTTGTTAAAATACCTAAGTTTTCAGCACGGGACTAGATAAAGTAGACAGTGTAATCCTTGTAATACTTGAGAGGCTAAACTGAAACCCGAAATCCTAAGTTCAAGGCTGGCCCGGATACACAAAGTGATTAAGGGGAGCTGGAACTACATACTCAAGACCCCATCTTAAACAAAATAGATCAAACACAGAAATCAGCACATATTTTCCCCAAATCTGGAAATAATGGACATTATTGGACAAGAACACAAGCAATGAGAAACAACAGAAGCTATTCGTTCACACTATTCATAATTTGGGGGGAAGAATTTCATATTTTCACTTATGGGATAACAATTCAGTAAACATATTTGGTCAAGGAAAAGAAAATAAATTTCTCTCTGTTCTTTTTTATTGTTTTTATTGACCTATATACAATTTTCCACTCCCTTTACTTCTTCCCAGCTCCTCTTCTGCCCAGATCCCCATGCTCCCAGTTTACTCAGCAGATCTTGTCTTTTTCTACTTCCCATGTAGATTAGTTAAATCCATGTATGTCTCTCTTAGGGTTCTCTTTGTTGTGAATTGTAGGCTGGCTTTCTTTTGCTTTATGTCCAAAAGCCACTTATGAGTGAGTGCATATTTTATTTGTCTGTCACGGTCTGGGATACCTCACTCAGTATGGTCTTTTCTAGATCAATCCATTTGCCTGAAAATTTCAAGATGTCATTATTTTTTCGCTCTGTAATACTCCATCATGTAAATGTACTACATTTTTTTTATCCATTCTTTGGAGGATGGGCATTGGCATCATTATTTGTAATACCCAGATCATGGAAACAACATAAATGCTTCTCTTTGGTCTTAATTCTTACCTGGCAACCTTATAACCGAAGCTGGGATGACAAGTGCAAAACAGAACAAAAGCTCATTAATATTACTAGAACTGTGCAAAATTCAAAGAGGTACATTAGAGCTACAACTTAAATACTATCTTCTATGGAAAACCATGTTTTCCATGAATGAAACAGTATATGGAGCTTGACTCTATAATGGTGGCAAATAGAAGGAAACCTGAGAGAGTACGGTGGATGGGAGCTAGATGGTTCAGTTTATTAAGTACACTATTCTTGTGTCATCTCCAGGCACAAAAGGAGTGAGCATTTTTCTCTGGTAACCAGACTGTCCTTTCCTGTAGAAAGGAAGAACACCTTGTAAACTTATGTCTAGCATCTAGACAAATAAGAGAATGGCTCCTTCTGAATTGCTTTTGGCTCAAACCAACCTTTGCCTTGGTGGCATATTTTAGAATGACATATTCCAGTATTCTATCGTTAGATGACAACCTGATAATTTATTTTATTAATTTGTTATTTATGATTGTTTGAAAAATTGGTTTTGATGCTTTGGAAAACAACCTTAAGTTTTTCTAAATTAATAAAATGTTGATTTAGTTATATTGATTAGAAAAGCATGGTTCACTGTTGTTTCTTTCTGTTAGGAATCTGTCAAATATTTGTCATTGATCTTTGAACAGATTTCCTCATTATTTTATCCGAGAATTTCTCCTGAAAGCTTTTTAAAACTCATTTTGGAACATCATGTAAAATGTGAATTTATGCTCCTTGTCATTATTTAATCTTTGAAATGATACTTTATCATTGCTGAAATCAGTGTGGGTACATTGAACAAGTTTTGAGAGCCACTCTGTAGGACTGAATCATTAACTGGTAATTTTACAGTGGATCAAGTACTATATTTTCATTACTTTGAAAAAAATAATGACCTTGCAATTGACTCTTGCATTTAACATTTTTATCTTAGCTTTCCTACTATTAAATGCAACTGTTTGCATTGACCACATAAGTCAGAAAAATCAGTGGGTGAGAGTTTAAACTAATTCAGTTTAATTCCAACAATGATAGCCGTAACTGGCAATTTACCAAATCAAAGGCCAGAGTTGCAGTCAAAACTCTGTTGGTTTGTAGCAATTGGCCTTCAAATTTAGAGTATTATTTTGGGCTTGCTATAGCGCTCATAAGAACTCATTAATATGGTGTTGGTAAAAAAAAAATCAGTTCTCAGTGATTTAGGAAGTCAAAACAGCTGTGTAAAAACCAGTACTGTCATTCTACCTACTGTACAATTTTCTATGAATAGTTATTTTATCATTTACTGATTCGAGCATTTGAGTAACAGTTTTCTTCAATGGGAAAAAATATTCTCGTCTTGTATGATCACACAGAACTCCTTAGTTCTCAATGGCCACATACCCATCTTATTTCTATTGAAAATAACTACATATCTTAGAAGCAGATCAACACTGAATTGTCTGTGGCATTTCTAGAATACAACTTTCCATATTAGAAAAATGAACAATTAGGGATTGCTGCTCTGTGATGATGAAGTTGCAGAAACCAGACCGATGACTTAGGCAATGAACATTTGCTAGTAAAGCTGACTGGACAGAATGGTATACTATGTGGTGAACCAAGGCCCCCAATAGCACCAGGATGATTGAAGAGGAGTTGAAGAGGTGGAAAACATAGAGAAGCAAAGGGATGATATGGTGGGACAAGGAGGTGAACAGAATTAGGGTGGATGATGTGAGATTCCCAAACAATAAAGAATTATGATAAGTAGAAAAGTGTTAGCTTCATGAAAATAGTCCTATTAAGGAAAAAAATCATCATGCAACTAGGCATTTTGATAATGCTGACATGCTCACTTTCTCAAAACACAGATCTTCATATAGAATTTAATCTAAACACAAAGACAGTTTATTAAATCATTGAACCTAAAATCTAAAGTAGCTCAAAGACTGAAAGTACAAATGAATACTAATAACTAGCATTTATTAATGTCAGGCATTATCATAACAGATTTGCATGGATTATTTAATTCATTATTTTAATTTAGTTACTTTTAGTTGACAAGTAATAATTGTGTGTATTTATGAAGTGCACTGTGATATTTTGATCTGTTTTACATTGTGTGATGATTAAATAAAGCTAATTAGTGTATTTATCACCAATATATCTTTCTTTTGTGATAAGAACTTAGACACTCTAGTAGGAAAGAAAGTTAGGAATCATTTTGGAAATTGAGCTGGTTTCTCAAAATTAAAAATACAATTATCATATCATCCAGTAATTAATTGCTCTAGAGGATGTCTCTTTACTGTCTCTCTGTCTTGTCTCTATCTATGTATTCATATATCTCTATATCTTTCTATGTATCCCTCTATGTATGTACATAAGTATGTATCAATATATCTCTCTATGTATACATGTATATACATACATATGTACATATATCTCATCTGTGTATTAATGTGTGTATGTATCATCCATGAATCTATATGTCCAGCTATCATCTATCTATCTATCTATCTATCTATCTATCTATCTATCAATCTATCTATCCATCCATCTATCTAACTAATTATCTAACCACCCACCCAAATTAAAATGTCGAGCAGATATAATAACTTTCATTTAATTCCTAAAGAAACATTTTGACCTAGACATTATATTGTCATTTTCTGAATAAGAGGAAATAATAGGCAAATAACTCTTTCAAAGATTAAACCAGAACAGATTCTAAATTCTTTCAATGGTTATAAGGGACCAAGATACACATTAATATATAATCTATTGTTTCATTAAGCTAGGAAATTTTACTTGTTTTTTCTATATTATTGATGATGTTCAAGTTATATTATGGGCTACCCAATGCATTAAAGAAAATCATGGAGGCAATAACATCCACCTGACCTTTCCTATTTATCTCCCATGAAGCACTTTATAAGATATTTTGACCTTAATGATAATATGCACTTTATCTTCAGAAATGACTAGGCTGAAACAACACTACAAAATATTTTAAAATCATTTAAATTATATATGCAGACATATTCACAAGCAAATCTGGGTCACCAACCATTTCCATGTACGTGAGAGACATATAACAGTATTTATTATATTTATCATAGTTTTGAAGGCATCAGGTTGTCTTGTTTCCAACTGTTTGGACTTTTAAACTGATAGCTAAATCCATTGTCATTACTGCTGTTTGTATTATAGATCCTCAAGGCAATAAGTTTCTATTAGAGCAGTATATTAAATAACTTGAAAAATATTTCTACCAATCAAATCGTTCTAAAGCTTTTGATTGTTTCTTTCTCATTATTAGATTGACATAAGTTGTTTTAATGGCAAATAAACCATGCTGAGTTTCAAAAGGATGCCAAATGAGACCATATTCTGGTTATAATTTGTAATAAAGTTCCAAAGAAGAAAACAAATAATACCACTAACAACAGGCAATTCCAAGCTGTTTAATAGCACAGGAAAACTAAGGGTGAAGGTATTTTTGTAGTTTATCTTTGAAAAAACAATTCTGATCTTGCATAAGTATCTAATTATTTGGATATAGTGGATATCTTGTCCAAATTATATTTTCAAATTATACTAATAGATGCCAGGGTTCCTATTATTCACTGAAATGACCATATTTGTGTTACTTTGAGATTGAAGAAAGTTTGATTTGGAATTTTAGTCAGCAATAAGTGGCCATTTCTATGTACAGAAGTATGTACTCAATAGTTGTTAGCCTAGACATTGTGGCTACAGAACATTTTAAGATCACATAAAATTGTAATGTCATTCTATTTCATCAATACTGTGAATTGGACTTTAGAAACATTTGGGTTTTGATCAACACAAACTTAAGATGTTCTTAAAGCTCAGGTCATGTTATGAAGAAACACAGTTCATTTTTATACACAGTGAAAATACTTGCTTTATTTCCTAAGCAAAAGCCAAGAATCTAAAATGAATTATTTAATGAAGCTTGTGTCATACAAACATCTTTAAAGAAAAACAGACTAGGTAAGCCACAATTTCTAAACAAGAAGAAAATGGGAGTATGCGCATTACATTTGTACTGTTTGTCAATTTCATAGATAAATTAAATGAATAATGCATTTTAACAAATGGATAATTACATCAGGCTTCACAAATCCCCTCAAATTGATTAATGAAATACAAAATGCTGTGATCTTCATTGGTTTTTTTTTCATACAGTATATTCTGATTGTTTTTCCCCTATCCCAATTGTTCCTATCTCTTTCCCACGTTCCCACCCACCCAACTTCATACCTTCTTTCTATTTTAGAAAACAAAAAAGGCAAACACAATAGCAAATAAACCAGAATAAATAACAACAACCAAAACAGAGAAAGTGGGAGCTGGAGAGATGGCTTAGAGGTTAAAAACACTGGCTGCTCCGAGTTCAATTCTCATCAACGATGGCTCACAAAGATCCGTAATGAGATCTGGTGCCCTCTTCCTGCCTGCAGGCAGACAGCAGGCAGACATCCAGATAGAAATCTGTATACATAATAAGTAAACAAATTTTAAAAAACAGAAAAAGCTCAAAAAACCACACATGAAAATAAAAAAAAAAATGGAACCAAAATACACTAACAAAGACTAGTAAGATAAAAATGCTCAAACAAAATGATAAAAAAAAAGTTTACAAAAATACCAGTGAGTTCTTTCTGGGCTGACCATCTACTGCTGGACATAGGACTTGCCCTTAAGTGTGGTTAATGTACCCAGTGAAACTCCACTGGAGAAATTAATTTTTTTTCTTTTGCAGGCAGATGCATGTTGTTTTAAGCAATCCATTCTGAAATGTCTAGATCATTCTAGCCTAGCAAATAGGATCAAGATGGGTAGTTTCTGTTACTTTTACTGCATTGGCTTGTAGAACAAAGACATAAATTTTCTCCTTTTTATTTACTATATGAAGCTTTTAGTCACACTTTCAAACTGCATGTAGCTCTAGCTAAAAGCCTTCTCTGTAGGTATTCCTGAATACCCAGGGTTAGAGCCATAGGCTAGGAGCTCCTGTGCAGATGTCTAAGTGATATGATGTGTTTATAGGTAATGGCTGCAGTGATGAATTATGTCTTATGTAATGAATGCTTTGGATGATCACTTTCTAAAATTAATGTTATTTATAACGCTAGCAAATTGCAGTTCTGAAACTGAATAAATGCACCTTAACATTCACCCCAGATGTGGTGGTTCAACAAAGTTCAAGGCCTGTCTGAGAAATATAAAACCCTCTCTCAGACAGGCAGTGGTGGCACATGCCTTTAATCCCAGCACTTGGAAGGCAGAGAAGTGAATCTCTGTGAGTTCGAGGCCAGCTCTGGTCTATAAGAGAAACTTTGTCTTGAAAAAAAAAAAGACCTTTTTAAGAACTTTTCTGAAAACAACAAAAGCAGCCACAGAATTACACAGCATTTGCTCAGTTACATTCATTATTTTAGATCAGTATTTTCAGCTACTCCCCTCCTTCTTTGAAAAGAAAAAAAGAGTTATTGGAAACAATTGAGTCAGTCCTAAATAAATCTAGAATATGATTTTATCAATGGCTGATGAATTACACTTCAGTGTGTTGATAAGGATATCTGTCTTCTAAGGAGCTATGCATTTTCCTTTCACTAATTGCACTAGAGGAAAGTCTTTTTCCGAAGAGAGTAATGGTTTATAAGAAGACATTTTTAATTCCCCCAAGTGTTGAAAGGAAAAAGAAATACCTCAAACTCTTAACAAGAAAGAAGATACTTTCAAACAATTTAGTATATGTTCAGAAATAATAGCTAAATTGGTGATTTTTTTGTTTTGTTTTTTTTTGTTTGTTTGTTTGTTTTTATTTGGAATCTTAGTGATTCCATGCTTGGCAATGGGCTCTTCAATCAAGGAGTTAAATCTCTGGGCGCAGTATCATTGCACATATCCAATTACTGTAAAAACAAATGTGTACATACACACATATTAATTGATGACAGATGTTCTTATTTTCACACAGAATTATGAAATCTTCAGGCTATGAAAAATAATAGCTAAAAATTAGACAACCATTAATAATAGAATTAATTAGATTCTGGTCCTATAGTTAAGAAAATGAAGTGAGAGTTGGAATACCACCCGAAGTTTTGTCATTGTCCAAGTAGCAAAATGCATCTAATTAATACTAATAAGCTGAATAGAATACTAACTAGATGCTATTTATATGCTACTTTACACATATGAGCCAAAAAAGAAGAAAGGATATGGCCTTTCAGAACTGTATTAAAAAATTCAGTGTCATTACCCATAATACATGATTTAAAAGATACTTGTACCATCTGAAAATATTGACCTTCATCATAAATACATAACATTTTCTCTAAACTGAATATATTCTATAACAGGACTTTGGAAGAGGAATGGCTTTGTTTTCATACGTTTTCTGTGAAAAACAAATCAGTTTATTAACTACAGAAATTAGACTTCTGTTCTTTTGCCACAGTAATTGTGATCTTTTCTGGTCCATGTTGAGACTCTGCATATCTCCTTAGGGCATCTGTGCTATCAAGATGAAAGTAGATCATTTTCCTGCATTTACTTTGATGTTAATCAGAGTGGTCATTCATGTTGCTTCATGATTCTCAGAGAGAACTTTCAAAATGAAATTGGTGGCTGGTTCCCAGCCCAAATCAGAATAGTAGTGTCAGATGAGAGGTATTTTTTAGTGTTTTGTCACATTTCATTTTGATTTTTACTTCTTTGTCTATTTGACATATGTTCTTAACTGGAATACTATAAAATTTTTATCACAGCAAGTTTGAAATGACCACATTACTCATGAGCTTGAGAGTCAGAAGTGAGATTTTAGCTTCTCTCAAAGCTGTGAAAATGGAACTTTATAGTACTCTACCCTGGTATATGTTGTTTTATGAGGCACATTTTATTCCACTTTACTCTTTTTTTCATTCCCATTCATTATTTTCATCCTGCATTATAGAATTTGTATTATAGATTTTCTAGTATATAATACTTTGATTTAAGCTCTAATTTTGTGATAGCTTCTGCAATTTTTCCAACTGATAATGTCTAATTTTTAATTACCATATTTTTCTGTATGGTATTATTTTTCAAACTGTACATGCTTGTATGTATCAATATACTTGCATACACTAGCATGTGTGTGGATGACAAACCCCCCAAGTATCAGTCCTCACATTCTGCTTTGTTTTAATCAGGGCCTCTTCTTTGTCATTTTGTACACTAGGCTTGCTAGTCTCCAGGCTTCGAGGAAGCATCCTGTGTCTTCCATCCTTCTCATAATACAAGTACTGGGATTTTAGACTTGAGCTACGGCATCTGGCTTTATCTAGATGCTTGAAATGTGAACTCAGATCCTCACACTTATATGGAAGATACTTTAGTGACAAGGACATGCTACAAGCCCCTTTTCTAAGTTTCAAATTGACTATTTAAAAACATTGTTTATTATAGTAAACTGTTGCATTTCATTGCAAAAGAGACAATATTGGATTTCAGAACAAGCCGAAACTATTGCTTGATTGAAATATGAAAAAGAAACATTTGGTACTTCTTTAAAAAGTGATTAAAACATTTTTTTTTTAATTTATTTATTTATTAAAGATTTCTGTCTCTTCCCAGCCACCGCCTCCCATTTCCCTCCCCCTCCCCTAAATAAGTCCCCCCCCCCCCGGTCAGCCCGAAAAGCAATCAGGGTTCCCTGTCCTGTGGGAAGTCCAAGGAACCCCCCACCTCCATCCAGGTCTAGTAAGTTGAGCATCCAAACTGCCTAGGCTCCCACAAAGCCAGTATGTGCAGTAGGATCAGAAACCCAGTGCCATTGTTCTTGAGTTGTCAGTAGTCCTCATTGTCCGTTATGTTCAGAGAGTCCGGTTTTATCCCAGGCTTTTCCAGACCCAGGCCAGCTGGTCTTGGTGAGTTCCCAGTAGAACATCCCCATTGTCTCAGTGTGTGGGTGCACCCCTCATGTTCCTGAGTTCCTTGCTCGTGCTCTCTCTCCTTCTGCTCCTGATTTGGACCTTGAGAATTCAGTCCTGTGCTCCAATGTGGGTCTCTGTCTCTGTCTCCTTTCATCGCTTGCTGAAGGTTAATATTCAGGAGGATGCCTATATGTTTTACTTTGGGTTCTCCTTATTTAGCTTCTCTAGGATCACTAATTATAGGCTCAATGTCCTTGGTTTATGGCTAGAAACCAAATATGAGTGAGTACATCCCATGTTCCTCTTTTTGTGTCTGGCTTACCTCACCCAGGATAGTGTTTTCTATTTCCATCCATTTGTATGCAAAATTCAAGAAGTCCTTGTTTCTTACTGCTGAGTAATACTCTAATATGTATATATTCCATACTTTCTTCATCCATTCTTCCATTGAAGGGCATCTAGAGAGGCCTTATCATACAACAAAAGTATATGCTCTACTATGTTCATAGCAGCATTGTTTGTCATAGCCAGAACCTGGAAACAACCTAGAGGTCCTTCAGTGATTAAAACTTTTAACATATCCATAGTCATGGTGGACACTTTATATAGCACATACATATTAGTTGAGCTTGAGTCTTTCTTTTTTTTATTAATTTATTTATTTATTAAAGATTTCTGTCTCTTCCCGGCCACCGCCTCCCATTTCCCTCCCCCTCCTCCAATTAAGTCCCCTCTCCAGCCCAAAAAGCAATCAGAGTTCCCTGTCCTGTGGGAAGTCCAAGGAACCCCCACCTCCATCCAGGTCTAGTAAGTTGAGCATCCAAACTGCCTAGGCTCCCACAAAGCCAGTGCGTGCAGTAGGATCAAAAACCCATTGCCATTGTTCTTGAGTTGTCAGTAGTCCTCATTGTCCGCTATGTTCAGAGAGTCCGGTTTTATCACAGGCTTTTCCAGACCCAGGCCAGCTGGTCTTGGTGAGTTCCCAGTAGAACATCCCCATTGTCTCAGTGTGTGGGTGCACCCCTCGAGGTCCTGAGTTCCTTGCTCGTGCTCTCTCTCCTTCTGCTCCTGATTTGGACCTTGAGAATTCAGTCCTGTGCTCCAATGTGGGTCTCTGTCTCTGTCTACTTACATCGCTTGCTGAAGGTTAATATTCAGGAGGATGCCTATATGTTTTTCTTTGGATTCTCCTTATTAGCTTCTCAAGGATCACTAATTATAGGCTCAATGTCCTTGGTTTATGGCTAGAAACCAAATATGAGTGAGTACATCCCATGTTCCTATTTTTGGGTCTGGCTTACCTCACTCAGGATAGTGTTTTCTATTTCCATCCATTAGCATGCAAAATTCAAGAAGTCCTTGTTTTTTATTGCTGAGTAGTACTCTAATATGGATATATTCCATACTTTCTTCATCCATTCATCCATTGAAGCACATCTAGGTTATTTCCAGGTTTCTGGCTATCACAAACAATGCTGCTATGAACATCGTAGAGCATATACTTTTGTTGTATGATAAGGCCTCTCTTGGGTATATTCCCAAGAGTGGTACTGCTGGGTCCAGGGATAAGTTGATCCCGAATTTCCTGAGAAACCGCCATACTGCTTTCCAAAGTGGTTGCACAAGTTTGCATTCCCACCAGCAATGGATGAGTGTACCCCTTTCTCCACCACCTCTCCAACAAAGGCTATCATTGGTGTTTTTTTTTTATTTTAGCCATTCTGACAGGTGTAAGATGGTATCTTAAAGTTGTCTTGATTTGCATTTCCCTGATCGCTAAGGTAGTTGAGCATGACCTTATGTGTCTTTTGGCCATTTGAAGTTCTTCTATTGAGAATTCTCTGTTCAACTCAATGCCCCATTTTATAATTGGGATGGTTAGCCTTCTAAGGTCTAGTTTCTTGAGATCTTTATATATTTTGGAGATCAGACCTTTGTCAGTTGCGGGGTTGGTGAAGATCTTCTCCCAGTTAGTGGGTTGCCTTTGTGTCTTAGCGACAGTGTCCTTTGTTTTACAGAAGCTTCTCAGTCTCAGGAGGTCCCATTTATTCAATGAGGTCCTTAATGTCTGTGCTGCTGGGGTTATACGTAAGAAGTGGTCTCCTGTGCCCATGTGCTTTGCCATGTTATTCAAGCCAGCTTCAGTACAGAAAGAAGAATACAAACTAAAAAGTGATTCTAGAATTAGTTTATATAATTGCATCATATTCCCCTTCTCCCCCGCCAAGTTTTCACATATACCTCTCATTGCTCTCTGTAAAGTTCATGGCTTCTTTTTTCATTAATTGTTGTTACATACGTGTGTGTGTGTGCGTGTGTGTGTGTGTGTGCATTAAACAATGACACGCTTTAAAAATCTCTTATTTTAGTCAAAAGACTGACATCTCAGTGATTAAAGTCAAAGACATATCTACATGGCTGGCTTTCACTGAAAACATTTTAGTTCCTTTTGTAATACTTTTTTTTTGTTTTTTTTTTCTTTTTTTTTTTTTCGAGACAGGGTTTCTCTGTGGTTTTGGAGCCTGTCCTCTAACTAGCTCTTGTAGACCAGGCTGGCCTCGAACTCACAGAGATCCGCCTGCCTCTGCCTCCTGAGTGCTAGGATTAAAGGCCTGTGCCACCACAGCCCGGCTCCTTTTGTAATACTTTAAAGATGTAAATAATTAGGGTTAGGGTTAGAGTTAGAAAAAAAAATAAAGATGTAAATAAGCAAAACTTAAAATTACTTCTGAAGTACTCAAGCAATTTTATTCATCCATGATTTTAGGGTCAAAAATATAGCCTCTTCAAAAATACGGGAAAAAATTACTGAATATGATGGAGAAAAAAAATCCTATTTTTTAGAATGTGGCAGGGAAATGACAATGAAGATATTACTGTGGGTTAACATGGAATAAAATCAACTCAATAAGACCAAACATGCATAGGTGCATAGGTGTGGAAAAGAGTCACCAAAAACTGTAACTCTCTTAACAGAGTTCTGAATCTGCCTTTGTTTTGTCTGGCTGCTAAGCCCGGTATGTGAGCCATCTGGCTCCTAGTTGAGGTTAATGTTTGCACACTCACACATCAATCAGAACTAGTGCAGGGTCTATTAGGAAGCACCAGCCAGTTAACTGACATGCCAGGACTACAAAATAAGCAAGCAAGAATGCCAAGTGGGAATCTCGCAGATTTGGCAATGATAAGGGCATGGGGTATCTTCTCATTCATCTGACTATGCAATTGATGTCATGGTTCAGGTATAGAAGACCTGTAGATATCAGGTCCCATAAGGCTTTAATTATATCATTTATTTTGCTTGCATAATTCAAATGGAGCAAAAAACAAAACATAAAATGATTTTAAGCCTTAGTTCTCATGCCTTTTGGACATAGAAGGGTTGTTGGCCTGAACTTGTCACACATTCTTGACTAGTAGAAAATATCAGAATCGGCTTAGCCTATCTTGATCCAAGATCTGTTTGACAGTATTAGGTTTTCACAGCAATAGTAGCCATTTCAGAAAGAACTACTTAATAATTTCACATACACAGAGACTTGCGATAAAATATATTCCAATTCCCTATGACTTTTCACATGTGTTTGTTTACCTTAAAAATTTATAGGGTAAAGTGATCTTTAAAATGAATTGTACACCCTCTCTTAGTACACTGAAATGAAATAGAAGACATGGATATATTTCTCTTTGGAAGTCCTAGCATTCAGTTATGTAAACTAATGGATACTACCATTGTTCAGACTGGGCAGTGAATCTAAACCTTCTTCATGCTTCGCTTGTTGTGTACTATGGAACCATTCACCTAAACCTCTTACTATTTTTCTTGAAAATTGTTTGCATTCACCTATTACAAATCACACAGTATTTGTTTCAATGCTGAAACTAGGGGAAATTAAGTGAATATTGAAACAACACCTAGAGGATTCTTTATTGTTTTCTTCCCCCAAGAACTTGAGTTACTTTGATGATGCTTGCTTGACTGAGAAGCTATGCCATTACATGTTCATCATCTTAAACATTGATGTGACTGTAATGTGTTGTGCATAAACAAGATTCCTTGCCAGGGAGCAGAACTACTGTTCACCTAGAAAGTTCTTTAAAGTGACAATGAGAGGTTTCCTCTTTGAAAATTATTTCTTGCTCTCAAAGCTCCAAAATTATCAAATATTGAAAGTGGTATTTTATATTTCAAACCTATTCACCAAATTAAATTTCTAAATACTTGCTCTAATTAAACAAATGTCTAATAAAGATCTGTGGATAAGCCTTAAAGTAATTTGATTTAGCTATCTTGGTGTAATCCTAGAAATATTAATGGTATAATAATAATTTTAAGTAAATACTTAAATAATTCAGCTTCAATATTGCTGAATATTTGAAAATATTTATTATATCACATGCTATGATTTTACCTGTTTACCTTAAACTAGTACTAGCTGGCTCCGTTGTTCAGAGAGAAAAAATTAAGGCATAAAAGGGACAATCACAACTTACAAATTTATAGGAATTAACTATTTATATTGCAGTGTCTATTTGTGCATGCATATGTTTTTTATAGTTATGTGAATGTACAGGTATATGTGTGGACACCAGAGCAGGCTGCCAGTCATGTTCTTCTACTGTTCTCAACATTATTGACTTGAGACAAGGTCTCTTACTGAACTGAAACTTTCTTTTATCTGCTAGAATGAGTGTCCAGGGAGCTCCTATGATTTCACCTGCCATTAGTGGCTTTTTACTCAGGTGCTGCGGATTCAAAATGAGATGTATGTGCTTAGACATTCTTGCCACACAGCCATCAACCCAGCCAAACTACAGCTTTTAATAATAAATAAATAAAAACTTGCTCTATGCTGGAGGAACGGCACAGGTTCCTGGTATACATTGCTTTTCTTTTTTTTTTTTCTCTGGGAGGGAGGTTGTTTTGGTTTTTCAAGACAGGGTTTCTCTGTGTAATCTTGGCTATCCTGGAACATACTCTGTGAACCAGGCTAGCTTTGAACTCACAGAGTTCAACCTGCCTCTGCCTGCTGAGTGCTGGAATTGAAGCTGTGTGCCACCACTACCCAGAACAATTTTACATACAATAGTACGGTATGTTTTTTTTTTTCTTTTGGTTTTTTGAGACAGGGTTTCTCTGTGGCTTTGGAGCCTGTCCTGGAACTAGCTCTGTAGACCAGGCTGGTCTCGAACTCACAGAGATCCGCCTGCCTCTGCCTCCCGAGTGCTGGGATTAAAGGCGTGCGCCACCATCGCCCGGCAATAGTACAGTATTAATATATGTTTCCAAGAACAACAATATTAAAAACAAATCGATGGTGCCTTTTGTATACAAGACAATTCTGTTGTCAAATGCAGGAAGCATTTGACCTTTATACGATTCAACAAACAACCCATGAAGAGACAGAAATCTTTAATAAATAAATTAATTAATTAAAAAAACAATCAACCCAAAGGGGGTATTTCTCTGCTTTGGGATCTACCTCTTTGGCAAGTCCCACCCCAATGGTATTGGCAGCTCCACAGTTGCAGCCACCTCTGGTTTTGCCACAGTAACTCCCTAGAGCTCATCTCCATGGACTGCCTTATTATTCTAAAAAATTGTTTTCCTCAACTCTAACAAAGATAGTTTAATAGGAATTGAGAATTTCCTTGATATTTGTTTTAGAAACGTCAACAATTGGTAAAGGTTTCTCATGGTAAACAGATATTTATTAAGCATGTATGTTTTCTTAACAAGTAAATCTATGTATCATGGTAGATATTAAGGAATGCCACCATTTATGGCAGTTCTTCATTGTAGCAATTATAGTATTTTTAATCACTTCTATTTTGAGATGAAAAATAGGCCAAAATTCAGAATGTATTGTATATAATTAGGTATGTGTAATGTCTAAAATATTAAAAAACCACATGGTTTTAAGCAAGAAGCATAATAGAGTTTAAGGGATTCATTTTATAAGGTCATAAAATGATTAAAAATTAACCATTTATATTTGTATGTAGCTGTGCATAGGCACACTCACATCAGAGCGCAAAATGTATATATCCAGATGCTTGTATACCAAAATGCTATCTCCTTAAAGGATGTAGAGCTTAGTATTTCCTTATCATTGTAAGCTAGAAATCACTAAAGCATAAAAATGAAATGAAGCAGACTTCCTTCATTCACTTATCACCACTTTTCAGAATTAGTTGCCCTATGGGCACCTTTTTAATTATATTGCACATCTTTCCATTAGATATTGGGAGGTTGAAAATTAAGTGACAAATCTAATGTTTTCTGCAGAAGACCTGAAGCTATGCTTTTTAAATAGCTAGTAAAAGAAAAAGAATGCTATTTCCTTATCCATGGAATTAATTATACTAGTACACTACATAAATTCTATGGGAAATAGTGACATAAATGCTACTTTAAAGGTTTATAGTGATAAGCAATCATTTATATTAAGAGGGAATTCAAACTGCTGCCTCCTTTGCTCCTACAAACTGTAATGAAATTAGATTCATGTTCTTTGCAAAATAATAATATTTATGAAAGTGCTTAGTTTATGCCTGGGCCTGTATTTAGGGCTATACAAATTACATAAAATTGCCGCCGCCTTAATTTGAAGGAGCTATTATCTCTTCTCTTTAAATACATAGGAAGACTAAAGCACAGAGATTAAATAGCTTTCCAGTACTTATTCATTTGTGCCTTTAGTGATCAATAGACTCAACTTATCTCGCTTATCCTCTTCATATAAGAGTGTTTTAGCATTTTGAAGCCAGCATGCTATTGGACTGTTTGTACCAAATATTATCCTGAGTCAACTTATATAACAATTTGGAATTTTTACTAGTTGTTTGTAAAGGAATATATCCAGTTTCAAAGAAAAATAAGAATCCCAGAACTATAAATAGAAAGGACACTTTCAAGGTTATCTCACTTTTGTAAAATAAGGTCCATTCGAATAAGACAGAAAATGGCTCTTAAATTCATATCATTTGACATGCTTTTTCCTCTAAGAATGTTGGTGACAATTGAGCTTTCTCTGAATAAACACACAAATGCAGGATCCTCAGTTATCTAATGAATAAAATAAATAAATGCAACCATCTGATTGAATTGAAACAAAAAGAGCGAATCAAAATTATATTGATTAACAACTAAATTACTTACTGAAATAATTTTAAACGTACACACAGTTAAAAGAAACAATATAGCGATGTCGATGTGTTCTTATCCTATTTTTCCCAGTGGTAATAATTTATACAAGTCTAGTACAATATCACAACCAGAATAGACAATGGTGTAGCGCTCAGAGTATTTTCAGGTTAGTACGGTTTTATTGAAAGTGTAGGTTTGTGGATTATAAGACGAAACTTAGGCCCATCTTGACAGGTAATTCACCTGCCTATTATTGCGTTTATAATTCCTATCATTATCTACTCATTGTTATCTGTTATCTAGATTGTTGTCAATTCATTTTGACTTAGCAAAAAAAAAGACCTTGATGAATTTGTCTCCTATTAGTCCTTGATTGGACATATCGGATCCAGGTCACTTTCTTCTATTGGGTAAAGAGAAATAAATGTTCTAAACTCTGTACAACAAACGTCTGTTATCAGGTATATACTGCCATACAGAGGAGTCTTTCATCGTTATTGTTTGCTGCTGGTGTGTATTGTTAAGTTAATAAAGATGAAGTAGGCATTGTCTAACCTAGCTTATCATGATGAGAAATTTCCAAATTGAGTTATCATGAGGAAAGTATTTTTGAAATATTTATTTGTAAAACTTACCATTTTTACATTTCAATCCTTCGAATTTCTTAGAAGTTTGATAGCAGTTATAATAAAACTATTATTTATGAAAGTGTTCTATCATTAACTTGGTAGGTCTCTCTAGGCCTCTCTTCTGCAGCAACAGGGGTAGCATGATACTAAATTGCATTTGATGCTATAATGTTATGGGGGAAACCAAGTATTATATGTACGTATCTGTGAGAAATCAAACACGTCTCATTAGAGAGGTAACATAGTTATAAAATCAGCTGTTATTACTAATAGTTGATACTTAGTGACAAATATTTTCAATAATATGCACAGTTTGGCTTTCCATAAAAAAACATGACTTTTACCTACCGTGAATATTTTCATTTAAATAATAATCTGTAGGTAGATTTCTATGTATTAGATTTTTAAAAATGTAAATCCTCTTTAATTGCTTCCATCAACCTGAGTTTCTGATTGTGCTCTAATACCAATGAAATCTGTTAAAGAAATAGCTAGAACATTGCTTCAATTATTAACTCACTTTGTGCCTATTTTATATTTTTTAAGATTTATTTAGTATTATTTCACATGCAT
>NW_024544344.1:0-42519 GCF_018167655.1 Microtus oregoni | reverse complement strand
GTCTCTACCTGCAAGGATCCTGCTTTAATTGATTTGAGTGGTGCCTGGGGATTTTCCTATGTAACCAAGATCACTAATTACCATCTTAGCAGAATTTAACTCAAGAACAGTATCACATTTACAGTACACAACAGTGACTATCCCTGGCATTGTTTAGCTGACTTGACTGTAGACTAAAGGTCACAGATTTCCTTGTGTATTTTCACTGTCATATTGAAAAGATAAAAAAGTTCTAAACTGAAGCCAATGTTAGAGCAAAAATTACCTCTGGTCAAGAAAATGAAATCTCAGGCTTAGGAAGAGACCTAATATTCTAGTAGGGTGGTGGGTTCAATCATCTGGCCCAGAGACCACCCCAGGAAAGGTGGCCACAGCTTAAGCCGTGCTACAAAGATACACAGAATAACCACTTCTTGAATGAGACACCACACATTTCCTTGCCAGAATTGCAACCACTTGGTTGACTAGCTTACTGTGCCAAAGGATTGCTACTGCACCAAAATCTTGTAGCTTGTAAATTGGCCTGCTTTGAAAACAGTATAATCTTTTTTATCGTTTTATCTCTTTTCAAACTATGCTTTCCTTATACACTTTGGGCTTCCTTATGCTTTTTCTAAAGCCTCCTTTCCCACCACGTGACTGCCTTTCCACTGTGTCTGACCTCTGTGACACCTTAAATTGCATGCCTTTTCTTCTCCCTTCCATTCTCTTCCTCTGGGTAGCTGCTGAAAATTTCAGTTTTTCTGCCCTAGGGTTTTTTTTTTCCTTTTTTAAACACTAATAAAGTAGTTTCTGGGCTTGTGTTTGAGTCCATTTATAAAAGCTTTTACTAAAGAGACGAAGAACCCCAATAGGGGACCTTGATTTCCCCTGCATCATTTGCAGACCACAAAGGGCCCCACAATTCTAGTAACACCAAGGATGGAGGAATGTATTCCCAGGGATTTTAGACATGGAACATGTAAGAAACATTAAATATTAGTCTTTTTGATAAGTCCATAAAACTTTCTTTTATGACAATGAATTCAAATCTTTTTCTCTCTCCCACTTTATGAAACTTCTGTGCAAATATTTTTATCTCTTTCACATTGTAAAATCTTTATTAAAATGTTTTAAACTGTCCCTAACCTGGTAAGTATTGTATTCATACAAAGGTTCTGCTCGAGTCTTAGAACTTAAATGACTTAAGTGACCAACCATTTCTTGGTTTCCTTCATTTCTTTTGTTCAGATTTTTTGTTTGCTTTGTTGGTTTTCATTTTGTTTTTCCCCAATATAATATTTCTTTTTGATTATATGGAAATTTGACATAATGCATCCTTATCATACTCATTTCCCAAACCTGGTCCACACCTGTCCTGGTGACCTCTCCCACAACAATAAAAAGAGGAAGAAAAGAAATATATACCAAGTCCATTTTGTGTTGCCCGTATACTCACTGGAGTATGGTCAAACACACAGTGGCTAAGCCCTTAAAGAAAACCAAGTCTTTCCTTACTCTCTGCCCCACCAGAAGCCATAAACTGTGAAGAATTAGACTTGAGCATCTCATAACAATCTTTAAGAGTTTTAATCTACTGCTTTCTGTCTAAACCTTTCCTTTTGTGGGGGGTGACTAACAAATCTTGAAAGACACAGTTACTACCTGCACTGGAATAAAAACCAAGTGTATTTCCTGCCATGGTGTGTTTCTTCTAATTTTGTGACTAGTATGCCCTCTCAATCAAAAACTTTGCCTTGTTGGGACACTATAATTGGAGTGGTGATCTTTTCCTTTGCTGTCCAAATTATTTCTAAGAGAACATATGAATGGCATGCTACCCTGAGCATTGCAAGTTTTGGCTGCAATTCAAATTCTACCTTCTACCTATATGGCCATAGACAAGTTATATTGCCTTGGTTTTAACTTCTTCATATGTAAAATTGAAGATAAAATACTTACATCATAGAAATAGTGAGTGTTAAAGCAAGGTAAGAAAGTAACTAACTGGTCACAATACCTAAGATCCATCAAGCACTCAGCAACTGGAAGATAGTATGGAATTCTAGCCATATCTTTAAAGGTGCTAGATGAATAAGAGACAAAGATAAGACTTGCCTTTCAGAATTTCTATGTGATATATTTATAAAAATATGAGACATCTAGAGAAAATTGGTTAAGTTCTGAGTGTGCAGCTCAACAGGAGTAACAAATGTTATCAACCTCATAAATAACATCATATGAGGCAATGAGTTATTATTGTAAATTTATCTTCAAGTTATACCTCTTAGGTGTTTTCCTTGAACCACTGTATGTTTAGAAATACTTTTTATCCAGAGAAAGATTATTAGAAGTCTTATGATGGAGATGGTTATAAATTATTATTGTTTGAATAGGACCAGGAATCTTTGGGATAGTCAAATGGAATCTGCAGCGTGTTTTAAACAGAATAAAGCAGAAGGACATATTTTCTCTCAGTTAAAAGTCATTGACTTCTGAATAAACGAATGAAAAACCACTTGAATGATGTAGTGAGTAAGTAACAAATATCTAACTGTTCATAAAATGGAGGCAGAAGCAAAAGAAAGTAAGATAAGAGGCAGACAGAGCCTTAAATAAATAGGCAGTTTGGTTGACAGTTTAGATTATATACAAGGCTAAGACAGAGATAGCTTGTCTGAAACTAAATCAAAATAGAGTTGAAATTAGAAAGAAAGGCATGTTCCATATATATATATATATATATATATATATGTGGAAAATATATATATTTTATGTCAGATCTTGATTAATATTTTTAATCAATATATATATATATATATCAAGATAAAAGGATCAGAATTGACTCTTAGTAGAATCAGAATAGTTTTAATGAAGAGGTGAGATGATTTAATTGACCTTTCTGAAAGGTTGTTTCAAATGCTGTTAATAGAGCAGATAGAAGAGGACAAGAACATAAGAGGGAGATCAGCTAGGATGCTATTTCAGGACACTTTGAAGAAAGAGTAGTGGCATATAGAATTGCAAAGGTTGAATGGGAACACATTAATTTGTAGGTTAAGCCAAATCAATCATACAAGCAAAATGGAGTCTACATAAATATTACAATCATGAATAATTTATTAGAATGCTAATAAATATAGGACAGAGGTATGGTTTTATTGTATACATTTAAATAGAACTAAGGCCCAAGTTTTCTAGAAAAATGTAAAAATGTCTTGCTCCGTTCATTTTTTGAAAATGATTATGTCCTTTGACCTTCAGAATAGCAAAATTCTAATGCAGCAAATTCATGAGCAAACGTCCTGTTCAATATTAGTTGACCTTTTGACGAAATTTGACCTAGCTTTACCATAAGGAGATTAATTACTATGATATCCATTTCATTGTTGTGAAACATCTTAAGCCAATGCTTATTTGCGAAGCCACTTGACAATATTTTGAGTCTTTAACTTCAAAAACATGTTGGTATTCACATGACTGATTTGTCAGTGCAAGGCTGCATATGAAATTTGTTGTTTGATTATATGAATTATTTTCAGCTTACCTTTTTATGTCAGATCTTGATTAATATTTTTTTTTTAGTTTTTTGTTTCTCAAACTGGGCTTCTCCATATAAAGCTCCTAGTTGTCCTGGAACTCGCTCTCTAGACCAGGCTGACTTAGAAATGCAGTTTCCTCACCAGTGCTGGGATTAATGGCATGCACCAATGCCACATTGATAATAAGCCTTTCTTTTCTTTTTTTCTTTCCTTTTTAACTTTCATTCTTCTCTCATTCATTACCTGCTGACCGCACTTTCCTCTCCCTCCAGTTATCTGAGTGCCTTCCCCATTTCCCCTTCTCTCCCAGATCACCTCCTTCTACGTCTTTCTTTAAAGAAAAAAAAAACCGGCATCTCAGGGATTTTCACTGAATATGGCCTAACAAGATATAATAAGAGTGGGCACAAACATACATCTTAAGGTTAGACATGCCATCCCAGTAGGAGGAGGAAAAGTGTCCCAAGTGGCAAGCAAAAGAGTCAGAAAATACCCCGCCCCTTCTCTCACACACACACACCCACACACCCACACACCCACACCCACACCCACACACACACACACACACACACACACACACACACACTCGCATTGTTGGGAGTTCACAAGAATAGCAAGCTATACAACCATAAGTTATATGCAGAGGACTTGAAGTGGAGAAGGGATTGTAGGAGTCAAAGGCTGGAGGATACTACCAGGAGAACACAGGACACAGAATCAACTAAGCAGGGCTCATAGGGGCTCACAGAGACTGAAGAGACAGACTCGAACCCTGTATGGGCTAATAAGCCTTTCAATATCAAGTTTTCTCAATCAGTCTCATCCCCTTCAATTCTCATTTTAAGTTGTGCCAATTTGTCATGTACGTTCAGTTCTAGGAGAAAAATAAAGGTATTTATCTGTATGAATTTCTAGTGGGGGAGAAAGAGTGTTTTAAGTTCCTTCTTCCTTCAAAACCATTTTTCTGACAGAAGGCTTTTAATTTTAACTACGCTCAGTGTTGACAATTCAAACACTAATACCTGAGCACAAAGGAATTTTAGAATGTGTAACAATACCTCTAAGGAAATGTTTAGTATAGTTAAGAAAGTTTTCCAACATTGAAGAAGAATCCAATTACAAAAAATTAACATAATATTTAAATGACAAAACACTTGTGAATGAATGCTTATTAATGTGGAACCTTCAGAGATGTGAAATTTTCAATTGCATGCACATTCATTTGAATGTGCTTATTGAATTTAGCTAAATAAGCCTATTTCATAAAACAGCCAAACAAAAGAAATAACCAACTCTTTATTTTTTCCTTTCGATTGTAAATACCATTAGTCATGAACTCAGAGACACATTCTCTGAGAAATTTATAGCTCATCTATTAGTAATGTTATATAATAGTCTACTCCGAAACCTTCATGGCTTGCCTTACTCCACAGTACCCTATTTAATAGAGTGTTTTTTTTTCTTTTGCTGTCTTTATTTTGAGAAAGGGTAATGCTACATAACCCAGGCTTTCTTTGAATTTTTGATCCCCCTGCATCAGTTTCCCAAATGCTCTAATTACAGGCATGTCACCACAATGCTTGACTCTTCTATAGAATTTCACTTCTACCTGCTATTAGCTATCAGAATGGAAGAAAATAGTCCTATAGGTACAAACTATCCATGACCTTTCAAAAGCCCAACCATGCCAATGATTTTAAAAGTATATTTGAAACAATAATAAAGCTTTATGTGAAGTTATAATATTTAAACACTTGGTTCTACTAAGTGGCATTAATTTTATCATCAAGCACTAAGAGCTGTACATTTTCATTCCCATGAGAAATATGAATCATCATAGAGCTTATGAAGACTCTTTAATTCACTCCTTCTTTAAAAAATAAAATATTTGTAATTTTAATAAATAACTGAAACAAACCTTTTAAACTAATTTTTTGTACAAAATACTTTAGCTTGACGGTAATAAAATTTCACACTGGAAACATGAATATATAGATAGAAATATTAAACATCTTAGGCAAAAATAACTATCTGAGCAAAAACCATCTTCTAGCCTTTAATATAAGATCCTCTATCTTTATGTTGTTAGATTTAAAACTACCTAAAGTTATTCTCTCTACTACGTGAGTTGCTAGATCTAAGCAGTCAGTCTCCAGCTATAACCAACATCACATCAATGGAGCAACAGTTCCAATGAGACCAACGTTTGTTGTCAATCAGCAAGATTATACTTATCAATTAATGATGCCCCAGGAATCCATTCTAAATTTACTTGGACATCTGACTGTCTGAAAGAGCAAGGATTGGTATTCAGGCATCTGGACTAGACTGCCCTTGGGGGCCTGACAGGCTATGCATGTCCTCAGCTGCAGCTACAAGAGCACTTCTTGTGCACTTTTGCTATGTTCTCTTTTAAAAGGTGCGCCTTGCCTACCCCCCCTTTCTCTTCTGTCACTCTTGTGCCCAGGGATCCGTCTCTGTGCCCCTCTCTGCACTCTCTCTGTCACCTTTTCTGCCTTTTTTCTCTTTTCCAATAAACCTTCCATGTGAGCTCTATTATATGGTGTGAGTTCTTCCAGTCATTTTTATATACACACCATTGGTGCTTTGGGACTGGGTAGGCTCTCCTGGAGTCCTGAGGTACACCGGGACCCTAGAACCTGGTCCACATACGACAGCCTCACTGCTCCAATTAACAGAGCACTGGGACCCTCCATCCAACATCAACATGATTGGTGAGCCCCCTTCTTCTTCACCTCTGACTATTTCCCATGAGTGATCCATTTCTCTTCTCTCAGGCATGGTTTCCTACCTTTTGGCCTTGTCATTTCCTGGTACCAGGCAAACATGGCTCTCTCAGGCTCAGAGCTCTCTTTGCGTGATGATGCATGGGACAACCTGTGACTACTTATTCTGATACTCTGAATTCTTGGGATGCTAAGAATTGCAGACGTTTGGATCTTATTTCTCTACCTCACTCATGGGAAGTGCATCTACTTTTTCAGTCAGACCAATCCAAATGGCTGCTTTCCTGCACTCTATAACCCAATATTTTATGGAATCTTTGCAACATTCTGCCAGAGATCTGATAAATGGAAAGAGGTATCACCCTTTCATTCTTCTGCATTCCCTCTCCCTCAGTAGACCTGATGCATGCAGCATGTTTGCTCAGTGGCAGGGTCCACCAAACATTTTATGCTGGGACCCTAATCACCTGCTCTACCCAACAGAACTGCTCTCTTCCACCTGCAACAATTCTGCTTTCTCATTTACTGCCAGCTTTGTCTTCCATTCAATACTGGCAATTGGGTCTCTGGTAGGGTTACATGCATCTGACCATTCCCCTGGATGTGAGGTTTCATTTCTTGAAGACAGTCTTCTCTTTGCCTTCTGGCTTTTCTCAAAGTCCCGGCTCCAGGCAACTATGTCTCTGTCTGACTCAGAGCCATTGGCCCCTATTCCTGTGTGATAATGCATGGGACAGACTGTGCCTACTTAGTGTGATCCTCTCTGAATTCCGGGGACCCGATGAATTACAGCCCCTGGGTCTTCTCTATGACACTCATGGGAACTTTGTTAGTGTCTGTAGCACTTTACTCCCTTTTGGAATGCCTTTTAGAGACCAACTGACCACTCCTTTCAAATCAAATTTGGCTTCAGTATTCCCTGGATCAGGCAATCGGGAAACTGAGAAAGAGTTCTCCACTTTCTTTTTTCTTCTATCTGTTCTCCCTTTATAATTGTCCTGTTTGTTTGCTGCAATATGCGAGACTGAGGAAGTCAACTTCCTCTTGCTCGGCACACACTGGTTCTCACTTTCTTTTACTCAATTTCTGTTTCCATTTCGACCTGGTGATCTTTCCCATCACATTTCCTTGCCTTCCTCAGGAGACAGTCATACTAGTTTAGTGCATTTTTTTTTTCTGTTTCACTTTTTACTATTGACTGCCATCAGAAATTAACCACCTGTGTCTCCTGGTATGTCGACTAGAAAGAGGGCGTTAACGTGATGCAATGGGGATGAAAAAGGAACAGGTACTGTCAGTTCTAGTGTGTTCCAGGTAATTGATTTGAGTTCACCTCCAATAGCATCCTTCCAGTTCCAAGAGGCACCGAACGGTCCCTTAAAGCATGGACAGTGAAGTGCAGCAGCCAGCTACCCAAGGATGTGGACAGTACCCCAGCTTTCTCAGGTTCCCAAAAGATGATAGACATTTCCCAAGTCAGCCAGAAACAGTCTTGAGATCACGGCTTCCTCATCCTTGCCTCATGTGCTACTCCTTTCTAATTCCTTGTCTTTTATGATAAACAAAAGGGAGGAATGTTAGAATTCAGGCATCTGTGCTGGCCTGCCCTTGGGGTCCTGACAGAATATGTCCCAGCTGCAGCCACTAAGAGTACCTATTTTACACATACACTACGTTCCCTTTTAAAAGGTGGGCCTTGCCCACCTCCCATCAAATTTTTTCTTTCTCCCCCCTCTTTCTCTCTTTCTTTTTCTCCTCTGCTGTTCTTATCTCCGGAGATTGGTTTCTGAACCCCCTCTCTGCCCTCTTCTCTCTCTTTTTCATATAAAATTCTCATGAGTGCCTTGTTGTATGGTGTGACTCCTTCCTGCCGTTTTTAAATAAATGATAACAATAAGATCTTAAATACCACAAGAGTTCCAATGATAGTTGATATTTGAAAAATTACAAGTCATATCAATTCTGTGTATCTATGGTAGCTCGTTAGATTCAGTCTGAATATGTAACATGTATTGTCATCGTCTGTGAATTGCTTTCAAATTGTTGCTATTTGTTACATAAGCAGTTGAAACATTTTTGGGCTATAGACATAACAACTCATTGGCTTAAAGGATTAATTGCAACTGACATTCTAATTTATTTATTTATTCTTGAAACAGCATTTCTCTGTGTAGATCTTGCTGTCCTGGAACTCATATAAAGACCAGACTGACCTCTCAAGGTCCCAGAGATCTGCCTTCCTCTGTCTCCCTAGTGCTGAGAATAAATACGGGTACCACCACAGCCCACTCACAGCTAACATTCCTATTTCCGGAATCTATTAGTTAATTTAGGGGAGCTATGGTCCCCTAAACTTTAAAAGGCTTATAGACTCACTGAACTACTTGTTCTTTTCTAAACAGTATCGTGACCTTTTCAAGCAGAACCGTGTAATATTGCTTAAGGAGTAGCCTGAATATAACTCTGATGCTAAAATTTACTTCAATGTATCTACATATAATTTATCTGCCACAAAGACTAGCTTGGTACCATAAGAATTTCTAGCAAGAAAAGCTACACCATATTCAACGAATACAAGTAACTCAATGTACTTTGAATGAAATATATATTAGGCAAGTTACAATGTCATAGTCATTCCATGAGGGAATTTATAATCTAGTTATTATTTCGGTGGGAATAATGCAAAGATCTCACTAGATAAATACTGGATCTGCCTAGTTTCTTAAGGAAAACACAGTTACATTCTTCCTGTGTCTTTCATACCATTTATCTCTTTGCTTATTTATTTATGAGACATGGCCTCATGTTGTCAAGGCTGATCTTCAACAACTAATTTTGCTGATTCCGTATTGCAAATTCGTTCCACCATACCTGGCAGCACATTACTTTCTTGATGTAGTAATAGAAAGTCAGACTTTTGTAGGACAAAAGATAGTTTGTCCAAAGTGTAAACATGGATTTATTATCTTACTCATTTGCTACACTGTCACTGTGAAACATATCTAACTGACAAAAGTTCTGTAGAAATACGACAACAAAATATATTCTAAGTATGTAATGCAAAGGCAATAAACACCTCTAAGCAATTAAATTTATTCTTTCTTTCTTTATTTTTTGTTGAAAAAATTTCTGCCTCCTCCCCACCTCCCATTTCCCTCCCCCTCCTCCCACTCTTCTCCCCTTCCCCTCAGTCCTCTCCCCCTCCCCCCACTCCATTACCCCTCCCTCTTGAATCTGAAGGGCAGTCCGGATTCCCTGCCCTGTGGGAAGTCCAACGTCCTCCCCCCTCAATCCAGGTCCAGAAAGATGAGCATCCAAACAGGTGAGGCTCCCACAAAGCCAGTTCATGCAGCAGGATCGAAACCCAGTGCCATTGTCCTTGGCTTCTCATTAGCCCTAATTGTCCACCATGTTCAGAGAGTCCGGTTTTATCCCATGCTTATTCAGTCCTCTATAGAGAATCTTGGTTAAATATATAAATTTCAAATAAAAAATTGAAAATAGACAATTTCTTAGTCAGTGTTCTGTTGTTACAAAGAGAAGACACCATGACCATGGCAACACTTTAAAAGGCTTATAGACTCAGTGAATTATTCCATTATCATCATTATGGGAAGCATGGTATCACTCACTCAAGCATGGTGCTGGAGAATAGCTAAGTTTTACATCTCTATCAGCAGGGATCAGGAAAAGAGAGACATTGGGCTTAACTTGAGCATTTGAAACGTTAATGCCCACTCCCAGTTACATACTTCCTCCAACAGGCCACACCTTTTTGAACACGGCCACACCTCCTAATAGTAGCAGAGGGTTGAAGGGGAGGGGAGATGAAGGGAAGGGAACAGAGAGAAAAATGGATAGCTCAATAAAATCAATTAAAAATAGCCGAATTCCCTGGTGAAAAAGCTTTCAAACAAATGAGACTTTGTGGGCCATACATAATAAAAACCACCACAAAAAGTAAAGAAAAATGTTGAATTGGAAATTTATGCAAAATTTTCTCTGCCTTTTGTGTTGTTTACCAAGCAGTGCATAACATTTTGTTGGCCTTCTGCAATTCTTTTGCAAACCTTTCTTCTTCACTACTGTAAGCCCTACCACCACCTCATTTCTTCCTCTTTGAATTTTGTGTAACCTGTATTTTGGGACTGTTAATTTTACAGACACAAAAATACATAGATATAAGTGCTCAAATTATACACTCATTTAGCCAAGATAAAACCAAAGTTAAACAATATCAAGGCAAGTGTCATTCTGTTTAAGGGAGCTTTATCAGACAGCTGTGAGTTAGTCTCTAGACTAACTCAAAAATATACTTCACCTCCTCAATGGTTGCTTAAATGAAAATGTTCATGTAGGACTAGAACAACATATTTAGCATATCTTAATCTTGATGATTTACTATTATTATTATAACATGAAAATCAGTCTATAGATATACTAGTTTGGGATACAGATAAAACTACCTTTGGTAGAGTTTGTTTCTTTGTCTGATAGTGTCTCTTACAAAACTCAGGCAGGCCTTGAGCTCACCATGTAATCTAGATGGCTATCAAATTTTGGCTTCACCAGTTTCAGTCCTGTGATTGCTGAGATTACAGGTGTCCACTACCATACCTTGTTCATGTTATAAAAACCCTGAATAATGATTCGTAGAATTAAATATTGAGGTCATTTGATGCTTGATTCCCCTCTGTATGCTAAGAATATGTTTGATTACCATTGGTTATTAAAGACGTTGTTTCAGTTTATAGTAAGGCAGCATATAGCCAGGCATAAGAGATGGCTTAGCAGAGTAAAACCAGGCAGAAAATCCAGACAAAGATATAGAAAGAGAGGAGGCAGAGTCAAACAAATGCCCAATCTTTACCAGTAAGTCACAGCCTGGTGGTGATACACAGAATAATAGAAATGGTTTATTTAAAGATATAAGAGATAGCCAGATATATGCCTAAGCTATTGGCCAAGTTGTGTTATAATTCATATAGTTTCTGTGTGATTATTCGGGTCTGGACAGCCAGGAAAGAAAGAGCAGTTTCCACTTACAAATGTTGCCCTATCAACTTGGGCTAACTAGATAGCATGGCCCGTCACCCACTTCGGGTCCGGGTTCTTGTCCATCTGCTCAGGATTAGGAGGAAAATAGCTGAGAGCCCACCACCCTCAGCACTCTCTGCTTAAGCAACTTGCCGGATCAGGTCTGCTAGGCATGTACAAGCAGGAGAGCATGGAGGATTCCTGCCACCATACACAGAGATATTTTCATGCCTTGCAGCATGCTGCATGGCAGATTTACCTTTTCTTCAGACAAAAAGGGTTTATGCTGTGCTTCCCAGAATTGAGGTGATGAGCACAGCTTCCACCCAGCAGTCCCAGAGCTGGGGGTAAACTTACCTCTGTCATATTGAAAGGCCAAGAGAGGTGGAGTCAACATTCAGGGCTGCTTCAACCATGCTGCTTACCATTTTAAAATGTTCCTTGTCAGAAAGGATTTCAGATATACAATAGGACAAATTCAGATATAAAAGACATCTAAATGAGACACAGTGTGTTTAAAAAAAAAGTATCATGGCTTGGGAGAGAGGAGAAAAAGTGTATAGATAGTTATAAAAAGAAATAGTTTAAAAAATAAAAGTCTTTAAAGAAATAGTAAAAGTTATATAAAAGAGTACAGACAGTCATAGATTAAAGGTGTAAAGAAAAATTAGTCATTCAAAGATGGATGATATACAGAAAAGTCTAGATTATGTATATTATTGTGTTTCGTTTGAATTTTTTGACTGCAAAGAGACATTTGATTCTCGGGACTGCTATGTTAAACCAACATAAAGGTATCTTGACTTTACAATTTGGTTCTAAGTAAATGTTGCATAGGAAAGAGATTTTGCTTTTGTTCCCACAGAGGATGAGAACCTGTGGATTGCTTCCTGGCTAATGTGGTTTGATGGAACAAGATCCCACAAAGGGTCTCCATGAACCATAAAATACTTTGCCCACAAGCAGAAACAGTTTGGAAAAAACTTTGCCCATGTTCCCAAATTATTTATGAAAAAATATATTATTTTTTCATTTAAAGGGGCTTGATTATAAGTGATTTATGATCATAGTAAATATATAAAATATACAATAAGGGGGATATGATATAAAGATGAATACTTTGCATTGGTATGGATCTTGGTCTGTTAATACATAATTAAGGCTGATTTTGTTATACTGTGTATATGTATTTCTACTCTTGTTTAAGGTATTATGTGTATTAATAGATGATCATATATAAAAGTCAAACTGTAGTCATGTTAGTTAGGTTTTCTAGATGTACAGAGATATATTTCAGGTGGATAGGAATTCTTCAGCCCTTTCAAAGAACCACAGAATATGGCATTTAAAATATTTTAAGGACTTAAACTTTTCTCAACAGTGAGTCATTTCTACATCTGGCAGCATCAATTACTTCAGAGAAGTTGATGAGTATTTAAGGAACTTGTTATGGAATTTGCCTTCATTGTTACAAGGCTAGCCATTTGGGCAAGAACCTACTCTTGTCTGGATTGCTTGATGGTATGCTGTATGAACTGGATATGCAGAACCCACATAAATGTGACTGCTAAATTTTCTAAAATATGGGATGGTTTTTCAGGGTTCCTACTTAATGAAAGTGTCTGCTAGACATTCTGAATGACACAGAAGAAAGCAACTGATGAACTTTGTCCTTACAAGAAAGAACACATCTTCAAGTATCCTGCTTCATGGAAAAGTATGCTGGATACTATGGGCCTGTAGGTTGAAGATGGATGCCCTAACATTACAGAAGAACTTTGGGTGACTGTCCAAGCAACAAGATGTCTCTGTCAATTCTAGAGTTTTAGAAGTTGCTTACAATACACTTCTTGTTTACTTAGGTAATATTATATCCTTGTGGGGTCTTTGGAGGATTGAAGACAGATAGTTATAGTTTTCCATAGTTAATGATAAAAGAACAATTAAATATAAAACTTTAGACTCACAAAGATAGGATAGATTATAGAGTATTTTTTTAATTTGTTATATGTAAACAGGCTAAATATTGTAACTATAATTCTTGCTTGATAACTGTTTGTGTATGTGATTTTTCTATGTTAAAGTTAAAACTTTCCTTTTATTTAAACAGAAAAGGGGAGATGATGGGGGATTCCCCTCTGTATGCTGTGATTATGTTTTATTACCACTGGTTAATAAAGAAGCTATTTTGGGCATGTTTTAGCAGAGTAAAATCAAGCAGAAAATCTGAACAGAGATGTAGAAAGAGAGTGAGCAGAGTCAAAGAGACACCATGCAGCTGCTGAAGGAGAGAGACGCTGGATTCTTACCATTAAGCCACAGCCTTGTGTGATACATAGATTAGTAGACATGAGTAAATTCAAGATGTAAGAGCTAGCTAGAAATGTTCCTGAGTCATTGGACGAACAGTGTTATAATTAATATAGTGATTGTGTGATTATTCGGGTCTGAGCGGCCGGGAAACAAGCAAGCAGCCTCTGCCTACCATCATTGTCGTTATGTTCACATTTTTTCCTATCCAAAGGACTTTTTTTTTCCTTTTTTTTTAATTTATTTATTTAACATT
The DNA here is from genome assembly GCF_018167655.1 of Microtus oregoni. NCBI lineage: Eukaryota > Metazoa > Chordata > Mammalia > Rodentia > Cricetidae > Microtus > Microtus oregoni. The sequence continues at coordinate 28,648 of NW_024544344.1, read as the reverse complement.
TCCACATCCTCCCATCCTCCCTTTCCCTCCCCCATTGCTCTCCAGTCCTAAGAGAAGTCAGGATGCCCTGCCTTGTGGGAAGTCCAAGCCCCCCCCCCTCTATCCAGGTCTAGGAAGGTGAGCATCCAAACAGACTAGGCTCCCAAAAAGCCAGTACATGCAGTAGGATCAAAATTCAGTGTCATTACCATCGGCTTCTCAGTTCGCCCTCACTGTTAGCCCCATTCAGAGAGTCCGGTTTGATCATATGCTTGTTCAGACCCAGTCCAGCTTGCCTTGGTGAGTTCCATTTTTGGTGGGACTGCAAACTTGTGCAACCACTTTGGGAATCAGTGTGGCAGTTTCTCAGGAAACTGCGACTCAACCTACCTCAGGATCCAGCAACTCCACAAGAGCATTTGTTCAACTATGTTCATAGCAGCACTATTTCTAATAGGCAGAACCTGGAAACAACCTAGGTGCCTCTCAATAGAAGAATGAATACAGCAGGCGTGGCATATATATATACTTTAGAGTTCTATTCAGCGGTAAAAAAAAAATGACATCTTGAATTTTGCATGCAAATGGATGGAAATTGAAAACACTATCCTGAGAGAGCTAACCCAGACCTAAAAAAGAGGAATGTGGTATGTATTCACTCATAAGCAGATTCTATCCATAAATAAAGGACATTGAGCCTATAGTTGGTGATCCTAAATAAGAAGGTGAACCCAAAGAAAAACATATAGTTATCCTCCTGGATACTGGAAGTTGACAAGATCACTGGGCAAAAGTTGGGAGCAGGGGGGTTGGGGTGGATTGGGAGGTAGGGGAGATGGGGAAAGAGAAGGAAGAAGGGGAGGATTGGGGGGATCTTGGGGGAATGGGATAATTGAGATGGATGAAGGGTGGATTTGGGAGCAGGGAAGAAGTTATCCTAACCAAGGGAGCCATTTTAGGGTTGGCTAGAGTCTTAGCTCTAGAGGGGTTCCCAGGTGTCCAAGGGGATTTCCCCAACTAGGTCCCTGGGCAGCAGAGGAGAGGGTGCCTGAACTGGCCTTCTCCCATAGACACACTGATGAATATCTTGAATATCACCATAGATCCTTCATCTGGAGAGGGATGGAGATAGAGACAGAGACTCACATTGGAGCACTGGACTGAGCTCCCAAAGCCCAGATGAAGAGCAGAAGAAGGGAGAACATGAGGAAAGAAGTCAGGACCTCGAGTGGTAAATCCATCCACGGAGACGGTGGGACTGATCTAATGGGAGCTCACCAAAGGACTTTTAATGTTCTCATTAAACATCATAGTGGTTAACTTAAAGATATATTGTTATATGTATAGGAGACTAACATTTATTTGCACCCATACACTTAATGAATAAAGGGAAAAATTCCATATTATGCCTATATATTATCCAGTATCAATTTAGAGATTTTGTTCTAAAAGTTTTCTAATTTTTTATTAAGTAGGTTTTCTCAAAGGTGTGATATGATTAAAGTCATTTATTGACAATGAATAGTCCTGATAGTAGTGACAAGAAATGAATGCCAGTAATGTTTCTAAGTAATGACATACTATGTATTTTAATGGAAACTTGGTAATTGATCTATAGATAATAGTGAAATAAGGTAAGTGAGGAGAAAAATATTTTAAAGTTTCTAAGACTAATTAATTTTCTAAGGGTAAAATTCCTCAATTATTCTAGTTCTACAACATTCCAATTCTTTATTTTCATATATAATAAGATTAAACATGTAAAATTTTATCTGTATATGTCAAATTAATAAATTAATAAATATCATAAAATAAATTTTGCATATGTTAAATCCACATCTTATTTAAAAATAAATGTAAAAATTAGAAATTTAAATCTGAGTTTTATATATAAAAGAAAGTTATCATTTTCCATTGGATAATGAATTATTTGAATTTGAAATTTGAATTAAAAAATTAACTATGAAAAAACATTCAAATTTATTTTTAATGATTAAAATTCCAATTAAAACCATAATTGGACATATAATGAATAGAATAACAGAAAGAGTCATTATCAAGTGCTGGTGAGAATTTGGGTAAACTGAATTTTGTGAAGTTAGTGAGAATTTAAGTTGGTATAACCAATTTGGAGATCGTTTGAAATCACTTTTTTAAATATATGAATATTCCTCTCAGTTACTGTCCAAGAAGAAACTGAATGTCACTTTATTTTTTAAAACAAGTAGAGGAAGACTTTAATTTCTTTCTTGATTTCTTCCTTGACCCAGGTGTGATTCAGTAGTTGACTGTTCAGTTTCCATGAGTTTGTCGGTTTTTTTGGGGGTAATGTGGTTGATGCCTTCTAACTTTAATCCGTGGTGATTTGATAAGACACAGGTGGACACTGATATTTTTTTGTATCTGTGGAGGTTTCCTTTCCTTCCGAGTATGTGGTCAATTTTTGAGAAGGTTCCATGAGCTGCAGAGAAGAAGGTATATTCTTTCCTATTTGGGTAGAATGTTCTATAGATGTCTGTTAAGTCCATTTGCTTCATTACCTCCAATAATTCTTTTAATTCTCTATTAGATGATGGGTATTGATGTAATCAATAGACACATCTCACAGATACTCAGGAGTGAAGGAATCAAACTGCAAAGGTTATATGGGGACAATTTTATTAATGGCATTCTCAAAAAGAGATTACAGCCCAGGATGTGATAACAGTGGGTTTGCATTGAGTTCCTTGAGGTGACAGAACTTTCCTGCCTCCTGATCAGCATAAAGGCTACATGAATCTGTATGTGTTAAATCTTCAAATAAAAGCAGAACAGTTAAAAAAACAAAACAAAAACAAAAAACAAAAAAAACAAGTAGAGGTTAGAAAGGAAGGAAGAAAATGGAACAAAAAACAGCCTTACTTCATTTTATAAATGTGGATTTGGGGATATTCATTCAAAACCAGAAATGTCTGAATGGAACCAAAACAAACAAACAAAAAAATTGAGGCAGCTTCTGCCCATCGAAGTGATTGGGGAACAAAGGGCTAGTAAAAATGTGCCCTGTCTTCTTCCACTAAATATGCATTCCAGTTGTACAGTATTAGTCCAAGAGATAACATCGGCTGTAGTGAAAGTCAGGTACATGTACCTCACAATGGTCAACTTTCCAAAGTACAGAAAAAGGAGATACCAAGGGCACATATTTTAACAACTGACTCAACAATCTCATTCCCCAAAGTCCTCTACAAGAAGTAGTATCTGTACGAGGCAAACAAAGAACAAAAATGTATAAATTGTAGATTTATTCCTATAATAGAAAATAGCACTAAAAATTAATAAAATGTACCTAGCCAATGACAGTGATGAAGCTTGGCACTTTAATGCTGACTGTGGAAAAAAATCTGTCACAAAAGAATAGATACAATGTGATTCTAATTATAAGAAGTGAAAAATATTGTGAAAAAAGTTATTTAGTAATACATTCATGTGTGCCAAGATCAGGAAAAGCAAATTAAGGTTTGTGGCTATCCCTTGTGAAAATAATGAAATCATGGAAGGGTGTATAGTGGGTTCTAATCAATGGAAATTAGTAAACATAGTTGTTTATTATATAAAATAGAAAGATTAAAATATTTTTATCTGAGTGATATATATGTGTGTGTGTGTGTGTGTGTGTGTGTGTGTGTGTTCAAATGAATGACAAGTCAACTCAAAGGAAACAGGACATTTGTTTCACTAGAAAGCCTTGCTCTCTTAGTATTTAAGGGTTATTTTGTCCTGAAATTTAATAATCATAGGAGACAGAGGCTTCACCAGGGAGGAAATACAATTATTATTATAAAAAATAATTGTTCACATAGTTTAAAAGTGACCTCTGTTAACATTTTCCATGGCACTTCTACTGTACAAATCATTGACAGGCCCTGTGAAACTTTGTGGAATCGTTTTCTTTGCTGGGGGCTCTATTGCACTCACTATGCTTCTCCATAAATCAGAAAATCATTTGAAAATCATCCCTTTAAGAAGTCATTTTTGAGTACTTGCTACATACACAACATCAAGGTATGAATTTAGAATAAATGCATCTGATTTCATCACAGTTTAGATTATGGAAAATAGGCTATAGAGCTTTCAAATACTAAACAGCAAAATGAAGCTAAACCACATGTATCAGATGTGAAGAATTCAACAATGAGACAGAGCCCGTTTCATCTCCTTGTCAAACAAGATCATGGCATCAGATAATTGGGAAATTCAATTTATGCTCTGTAGCTGACATGTCTGATCCCACCAGACACACTTTTGAATTTATTATCTCTGTGATGGAAAGTCCCTGGGCATGTTGAAGGTCTGTTAGGTCAAGCGCCACTGCATGTCTTACTGTTTCTGCTTCAAGGGTTTGTTTTTTTTTTTTTTCCAATTTCATGGAAACTTACTCATCCTATACATGGCCAAAAATCTGATGTTATTGGTAACACTCCTATGTTCCTATGTAAGGTTTCTATGTTCCTGGCAACATAAGAAGCAAAGACAGATTTCCCCATAGTCCTGTCCTTCAGAGGTATATTTATGTTTATTTATAATATTCCCCTAAGGAGGTCCATAGCTTTGAGCTCAGCTTTCTACGCCAATATCCAGCTTAGTAACAAACTCATTATTTCCTTTCCCCCACTTCTTCTTTGTCTCTTTTCCTACTAGTGATTTTGGTGATCAGCTACCAAGTGAGCTAGGCACTCTCTAGTCTTGCCTCAGGAACAATTAAATTAAATAAATAAATAAATACATAAGTAATAAAATAATGACAAATTACAACAAAAATGAGTCTTTTTATTGAAAGAGGTGCATAGCCTATCATCAAATATCATTACCTTCTGGGAATGAAGATTTTTATCTATTATGCCTGTAGATCGGAAGCTGAGAAAGTAGGATTGCCCAGAATTCAATACCAGATTGGTCTACAATGAGTTTCAAACCATCCTGAACTACAGTATGAGACCATGTCTCATATGAAATAATAAATGTTATCACTGAAAAACAACTGAAGAGGGACTACCCTAGTGACTCAGTAACCACGAAAATCTCTTTCAGCTTGACTTTGTTAGTAATTTGGGGAAGACTAAGAACAGACTAGGACTATAGACTTTGACTTCAGTGATTAAAGCAGAACCATTGAAAATAAAGAAATGATGCTCCAAAGAATAAAACCATCAAATAATTAAGTAGTCTAAATGCTTTCTGGAAAAACAAAAGACACATTCAAAACAAATGGATGCTATACCAAGTAATCAGAATAAATTTTCAGATTGGAGCTACAGGAAAACATTTGACTTCTAATAGCCTTCTAATGACATTTATGTGCAAAAACAACTTAGAAGGTGTTGGTAAACACACTGAAGGGTTTTCTTGTTTACAATAGGCTTATGGCATATTACAGTTATGACTACTTTATATGAAAGCCAAGGCTCATAAAAATCTAAGTATGAATCTTAAAGTCAGATATCCCATAACCTTTACATAAATATACAAATTTAGAGAGTGGAATTCCAATACACACAATTCTAACTACCAGGCTGAACTTGAACAAACTTTACTGAAACATGTATAATGGATAAAACATTGGGAAAATCCAGATCACGACAAATGTAGGCAGGTTTACGCTGCCCAGTGCTAGAAAGTATTAGTAGTAAGGATAATAGACCATATAAATAATTCTCCAGTGTTCTATTATTAGAAATGTTGGGTGGGCACTAATTAAGACAGAGCCAGTCAGTGAACGTGACTGTTGAGTGGAAGAGTACATTCAGTATTTATATATAAACTGGATGTTCTGTTCACCTTTATATTTTTACATTTATAATCTTTATCACTGACCATGAAATTCTTTCACTGGTATGACATTCATGTCAAGATATGTTAAACAAACAATTGGCTAAATTTACAATGAAAGAAATATTTTATTTCTTTTCAATCAAAGACTGCTGGTACAATGTAAGCTTTGTTTTAATGTTTGTTTTTAATCTATGTATTGCCCTTTAAGTCTTAGGCATAAAAAGTAAATTTCATAAGGCCTATGACCAGAATTGGAAGAAATTTGTTTTGTGTGTGTTACATGCTTTTCAAACACTTTGCAACAACATTTATTGCATAACTCCTGCAAATTCACAAAAAGGAACTGCTTTCTGATTTCAAAAATCAAAGGAGTAAGAACATGTCCTGAACTTGATCTTCTTCAACTGATAGTAAGTGTTAAACTCTGAATTACAAATTTTCCTTCTCCCTTATTCTAACTTCCTTTTAGCCTTATGTTGTCAGCTCTAGGAAAAAGATGAAGATGAAAAGGAGCTGTATCTTCTGGCTGTATTCTACCCTTTATAACATATTTTCATGATTTATCCTTCACTAGAGTTTACTTGTTGAATTTTCAAGTTTACATTCAGAAGGGCTGAATAAATTCTTTACATTTCAAAAAACTGCATTCAGGTTTTTGGGAGTGCTCTAGGCATCTCCCTCTGTCCTATTAGATTCTGGGAGACTCCATCCTGTGGCTTTATGTTACTCTAAGCCTCCCCTAGAATCTGTCAGATTCCACAAAAGCAGATGCTTCATATGGAACATGATATAATGACTCAATAAAGTCTCTCTCTTGATCTTTCTTATTTTCTTTCTTTCCCTCTTTTTCACCCTCTTCCCTTTCCACTCTCTCAAGCATGCAGGATTCATTTCCATACCACTCTGTAGTAGAAGCACAAGGTTTACAATGGAGGGCTCACTGTAATGGGGAACAAGATTGTAAATTAGCACATAGCACATTCACATACTGGTTCAACTTCACTTAAAAATGATTAGGGTTTTTTTTAACTTTGTTAATAAAATAAGCTATAGTATAACATACTAGTGAAGTAATGTATAGTTTTTCTGTTGATCACACACCACAAATACCATAATTTATATTCTAAGGGTCTATGTGGCTTTTGGGAATATACAGTGAGTGATTGGATGTACAAATGATAAATTGACTTTTGTAATTCAAGTTCTTATTGTGTCAAATATTTTCCCATGTATTCCAAGTATTTTTAAATATATACTTAAAGAGAATAAGGATTTTTTTTCCATCAGAACCTTAAGAACATACCACACTAGTGTTCTTGAAAACTCTTACCGAAGTTGGATGTATTTTCACCATGGGATATATGCAATATAATAATCAAGACCATGTTCATAATTGGATATAGTTGAAGTACATTTGAAAATACTATGTAATTTGACAATCTATGGGATAGTTTAGTATAAAATGTTGTAAGAGTATCAAAGTAAAGAGTAATTCTACCTTAGAGACTTTATGAAATGTATCACATAGGATATCAAATTTTCTATGGGTTCCAAATGATGATCAAAAGTTTGGCAGATTGAAACACTGGGGAGGAACATTCAAAGTCTACGAAGAACACCTAAAAGTATAAGAAGGAGATGAGAACATGAATCAGTAGAAGAAAGAGAACGACTAAAAGCAGACATCCTTGTAGTTCAAGTTAAGGAAATTAAGCTTGAGACAAAGGGATAACAGAATGAGTTTTAAGCATGCAGGGTTCAATACAGAATTATAAAGTTTATCACAGGGCAAGAGAGATTGTTCCATGATTTAGAACATTTACAGTTCTTGTGGAGGACCCGGATTCAATTCCCAGAACCAATGTAGTGGCTCATAATCATTCATTTATCAAGTCCTAGGGGGATCTGATGCTCTCTTCTGGCATCCATAGAAAATAAATACTCATGTCGTCCATATGCACACATGCAGCAGGCAAAACACTCATACACATAAAATAATAGCTTGTTTTTAAAAAAGAAGTCAATGACATATAGCATTGTTTGAACAAAAGGATTGTATATGAGAAGGACTATATTACACGTGACACTATAAAAAAAATCAGGTTACCCATTATAGGACACACCTGAGAAAATGTTTTCACCATTTAAATATAAAATAAATAATTACTTATATGTTGATACTTTCTTTGCACTCCTGTCACACATACAGGAATACAAACCTACACATGTGCTAAGTTAAATTTTTACTTCTACTTTCTATTGTCAGTTCATTCAATGACATTATATCTGCTGACTACTGCTATTTCACTTTTACTTTGGGGACTACCTAATTTACAATCACCATTGTACAAGTTTTCTGTTCTAACCCTCTATATTAATATGTTTTATCACCATGAAACAGGTAACCAAAGTATTCACAAGTTTCAAATCATTAATCAACTATATTTTATATAGTTTTTCATTGTCCCATTTATTTGGAATTATCTAATCTTATTAAATACTCCTGTTTCTCGGAGGGCTTTAAAGAAAAAAACCTTAAAAACTGAATGTCTCATTTCATGGTTCAAAAGAGAATTAAAGTGTCTGTATAAAGGAAAGGCCAGAATCGTTAACTTCCAAACAGGACTGGTAACCAACTAAAATAAAATGAAATAGAGGAATGAACCAAACATTCTAAACCCATTAGGATGCAGAGAACAAGAGATCATGTGGTATCTAACCGAACTGATAAATTTACAACATGCTTCCTGCACCTGAGGATCAGGGATCATTGCAGAAGAGGTGGGTCAGCAGATATGGAAGCTGATTAAAGATAGGCTGATCATCCGGAAGCCTGTGACTGTCCATTCCCAGACTCGATGCCGGAAAAGCACTTTGGCTTGATGGAAGGGCAGGCATATGGGCATAGGAAAGCGGAAGGGTCTGCCAATGCCACAATGCCCGAGAAGGTGACCTGGATGAGAAGAATGCGGATCCTGCGCCGCTTCCTCAGGAGATACCGTGAATCCAAGAAGATTGATCGCCATATGTATCACAACCTTTACCTGGAGGTCAAAGGGAATGTCTTCAAAAACAAGCGGATTCTCATGGAGCACATCCACAAGCTGAAGGCAGACAAGGCCTGCAAGAAGCTCCTGGCTGACCAGGCTGAGTCTCGCAGGTCTAAGACCAAGGAAGCAAGAAAGCGCCAGGAGGAGCGCCCCCATGCCAGGAAGGAGGAGATCATCAAGACTCTGTCCAAGGAGGAAGAGACCAAGAAATAGAGCTTCCCTCGAGTCTGTACAGAGTGGGCTGCCTGTGGTCTCAGGTGGATCAGTCATTAAAATAAAACAAGCCTTAAAAAAAATAGAAGAAGAGAAGGTGGGACAAGTGTTAAGAACCAGAGGAACAGGAAGTTTCCTGTGATATTGTGTCTCCTGGAAATGTCAAACAAACGACACCCATTACGTCTCATCAACAGAGCTGCCTAGACAAGACCCGAACAAGCAAGATACCAACGATGATGTTATTATGGAAGGGAGAAAGCTCATGAGGCTTTAACCGTAGGGAATTCACTACAGGCAACTGATGAATGCGAGAGAAAGAAAATGGTCTTTACTAGGGAACAGTGCCCAAATTAGTTATCTAAGACTAGTCCGTCATTTCTGAAAGCATGTATATATACACAGGAACATCATGTGAATCGAGCAGGTTATATTTTGGAATGTGTGTGTGTGTGTGTGTGTGTGTGTGTGTGTGTGTATTCATATGTAATAACAATTAATGAAGAGGAGGCCATTAATCTGAGAGAGGGCAAGGGGTAAGCATGAAAGGACTGGGAGAAAGGAAAGAAAAGAGGGAAGGATGTAATTATAATTTCAAATATTTTTAAGAGATAAATTCAGCATTTTGTTTATTCAGTTTACCCTTAGATATCAATTACTTTCCTATACTCAAGTAGTAGGTGTTTAAAAGTTTCTTCACAGTGGTCAATAGAATGCAAAATCATACATGTGGGCTTGGTATGTGTGATCTTTTGAAATACATTCTGTTGATTTTAATTAACATATATGGTGTAATGGTCAGCTATTACATATAATGAGAACATGGATTTTCTTTATAATTATTTTCAGAAAAAGCATTTTCAAAATAATTTTTAATAATTTCCTTAGATTTGCTTTTATTTTTTTTAATACTGAATAATAAGCACTATCTGACTGCATTGTCCTAAAAGCCATGCAGTATCTAACTTTGCAGTTTATATATGAAACCTACTCATGATAAATAGTAAGTGCAGAATTAATGTCCTTAGGCCCAGTATGGGACTGATTTTCTCTCTACTTCCCTTTTTACCCCTTCCTATCTCCTTTGTTCCTTTTCTCATTTCCCCTTCCCTATTCTTCTCTTTTCTCACACTTGGTCAGAATCCAACTTAGTTCAATTCGGTGTACTGAAAATAATATTTGGTGTGGTTTCAAGTTAGCAACTGCTATTTTGAGAAGGAAACCATATTCCGTCCACAAATATTTGTGAAATGTTTATTTATGCAATGATGTTAACGAGACAATAGAATCAAAACAGTAGACAAGAAAAACATGAAAATGCTCTCCTGGATCCTCCAGTTTATTACAGGGTATAGGAAATGGAAAAAAAAAACAACCTCACAATATATGTGATATAGAAAGAATTTTAAAATACACTAATATAGACAGAGCACAGAATACACAGAAAATAAAAGAGAAATATTTGGATTTCCTAATTCAAGTAAGAATCTGTGTGAAAGTTCAACAAAACTGGGAACTGTAGGAGGAAAAGTATTCAACCCTACAATAGAATGAGCATTGTTTATCCAAAACTAAAAGCTTCTAATGAGATCTCCTGAGATGAGATCTGACCTCCCTTTCTGTTCTGTAACGAAAACTGTAAGACACAGTTTTTCCCTATCAACATGCTGTGCAAAGATAAGGAACTTAATAATAGACTGTGCTGTTAAGAGAAAACTTGCTCATAGCTTCATGATATATGGGATTTGACAATATGCTACTATGTTTATATTTGTCCCTATGGATTCTTATGTACATATATAGCATATTTTAATGCATTTTTGTTGTTTTTAGAGACAGGATTTTTCTATAGCTTTGGAGACTTGTAGAACTCACTTTGAAGACTAGGTTGGCCTCGAACTCACAGAGATCTGCCTGTCTCTGCCTCTCAAGTACTGGAATTAAACTCATACGCAACCACCGCCTGGCATGAATAGCATATTTTTTAAAGTACACATAAAAAACTGCTAAAATTAAAAAAAAATAGGGGACACAAACTTGTGATCTCAGTCCTTGGAGGTTCAATGGTGTCCTCAGCTATAGAGCGAGTTCAGTACCAGCCTGCATTGCATGGGCTTTTAGCTCAAAACAGAGCAAGTGCCTGGTGTGGCACATCAGGGAAACTGGGGTTTGAGTTAGACTCTGCCTCAAACCACACCAGAACACAAGGTAAACTAAACTAAATCAAATATTAGCAAAAAGATTGTAAAATCAGTTCCATCTATGAATTGAAATGGTATAAATTAATATACTAAAGAAACTTCTTGCATGTCAACTTTCATTTGCCCATTTAACTTGTATGTGATCAACGATGAGTTAAAATGAGTTAGATAATTAGAATTTCAAGAGCACTTCATTTGTCTCTTATTCCTGAAAAATCCTTTATACAAAAGGTTTATAAATACACACACCAACCATTTATCCATCCATACCCTCCATATTTAGTCTTCTTTCTTTAGCAGCTAGACTCAATGCATGGTCCAAAGAGGACCTGTAGAGTGTACAACATCAGACAGTTTTCTATATCACTAAATTTACAGTTTGGGAGAAAAGCTAGTCCATGGTGGTAAATACAAACAGCATATTGAGAAAGCAGATAAAGAGGATGGGGACAATTAAAAGACTCCTCAATGGGGTTGATCAGGGGAGGGGGACGGAAATGGAGGCGGTAGCAGGGAGGAGGCAGAAATCTTTAATAAATAAATAAATTTTAAAAAAAGGAAAAAAATAAAAATTGCTTTTAATGTATTCATTTAAAATATTCTAAAGAAAATATTTAGACAAACTCTGAGCTTGAAGAAAAAGAACATTAAAATAAACATTCCTAGGGTTGTTGATATAGCTCAAGGTTATAGCACTTTCACAGTATTATTGATGCCCTGGGTTTAGCTGCCAGACACACACAAGGAAAGAAAAGTGAGGCAAATGGGGGTGTAGAGGAATGGAGAGAGAGAGGAGGAAGAAACAAAGGAAGGAAGGAAGGAAGGAAGGAAGGAAGGAAGGAAGGAAGGAAAACAAAAAGACATTTTTAAGCTTGCTCCTGATTTTTTCTGTTTTGGAAACTATACATCACATTGTAGTCTCAATGATAATACTGGATCTGTGGGTGCTGCTCAGCGATAGATCACCAGACAAATATGCTTGAGGCACTGAGTTCTGCTTCCATACAACAACCACACACAAATACACACATACAACACACTAACCTATTTTGCATTTTATGAAGGAATTTCTCATAGTTGAATTACAAAAATAAATCAGAAATACTAGTATATAATTTGCATGAAAACCAAATAAAATTTTAAAGTATTTTCAACACGCTTTGTATGAAATTTCACGTAGATAAATAGTTCTATGTCTATGTTGCTTCTGTCCAGACAATAATTGTTATTATTTCATAACCAATTTCACCATTTTAAGTTGTAATTTCCAATAATTGCTAGGAAATATATTTTGTTCACTAACACTTGACTAATGCTATAAGATGTAAAGGTCAAATTTCATTACAAGAATGAGACAAAGATAAAGCAAAATACTGTTTTCTGCTGATGTTAACAATAATTGTCTTTGGTACTGCATGAATAAATTCATTCAAAGTAATTTTTACAGAAGAAAAACTGAAAATTTACCATATGATTAAAGGAAAGTATAGTTGTTCTTCCTGTGTATTTGTTATGTATTTTAAAATAATTTTTTACAGTAGTTGTAAGGATTTCTTGGATTTATTTGTTTTATTAAAATATAATGAGGTTATATAATCTCGTATTAACACTAAACTTAAAATTTGATTGGAAAATACATTCAGATTAGAAGTTCATTAGATTAAAAAGTGAGTTTTTGTTTTACAAAATGATGCTTTTAAAATTATCTATAGACATATTTAAATACCCAAATACCAGAGTACTTTTATGTATATATCAGTACTGCGGTTTGCTGGCATGAAGGGTTAGGAGAACTGTCAAACGAGAAATACGGAAATTATCAAAGTAGAACCTACAGAAGACTCTTTTGGCATTGGAAAACAGAAGCAATCCCTTCAGACATCTGGACTCAATCTGTTCATATATTTTTGATTTTAAAGTAAATCTCTGCTTTATGAAATAAAAATTAGGATAATGCAATGTTAGCCAGCTTGCTAGTTTTTCCTGAGTTCATCCAATGGATTAAAACCTGTTACAAGCTGCTTGCATAGATAGCTCCAAAGTGGTTGGACTGAGGAGTTTTATTTTATTAAAACTTTTCATCAGCCAATGAAAATCTAAAAAATAAAATTTCAGTGATACAAAATATATACTACACCCTGTGAAATGGATGTGAATAATTTGTCAGGGGAATCTGTATATTGGCTGTGACGAAAGTGATAGGCTACACACATTACTGCACAAAATGAAATACTGCAAAAAGCATATCAGTAGTCAAAACCCAACCCCCCAAAGTTCATTATCATATGTGCAATCATTTTTAAACATCAAAAATATGTTTGCAAAATTTGCTTATCAAGATGAGATGGAGAAATCTATCCCATATATTAAAAACAGACAAATATGACATTAATTTGGGAATTTGAAATAAAAAGTATCTCTAAGTCAACAGCTTGATGATATTTGCATCATTACAGATGCACAAATTGTAGTTTCATAGTCTAAACATTTCCCAGTAGCAGGCCTTTTGAGTTCTTTACTTACTCCTTTAATGAAATGAATTAGTGTCTTAATTGTGGCATATGGTACATAGTCTGTACCATTTTCAGTATTTTATTTTGGGGAAATGGGATGACTATATCAGAAGATGTGCCCCTATTAGCAGGAATGTTTTGTTATCTTATTTTATTTAATAATGTGCATCAAAATTCACATCTAAAGTCTAAATGTGATACCGTATGGAAAATTCTTGGCTTAATGTTTGCCATGTCATAATACTTCCACAAGATTAATTTTTAATTATTTATAAATGAAATCATTAAGTTATGTATATTGCAGAACCCATCAGGAAATTACATGAGTCTCTATTTCTATTTGGACAATCTGCTTATGTGAGAGAAATATTCAGCTCATTTATCCTTTGTCAAATGCCTTCTCTGTAAACATTCTAGTCTGCTCTACAAGTATTCTGGCTTAGAAGAACACTTGTTTCTTTTACTATGCACATGATAGATGTTTAATTATTATTTGTTTACTACATTAGGAAGAAATGACAAAAATATTCCTTGTTAACTGAAGGGTAACTTCAGTCTTTACCCTGCCACACACAAATTGTAGAAAAAAAAATGACTATCAGTCAAATGAATATAATTTGGGGTATTCAGGTAATTATGTTGATTTCTTAATTGGGTTACCAATCCCCAGAAGCTGAATTTGGACCTAATCAACACATCCTATCAATCCTTAATTTCCACATTAATCTTCCTGAAAATTTGTTCTTATATCCTTCTAGAGCCTTTATCTCCCTAATTAGGACAATAAATCTGATATTCACAGCAGCAAGGTGCAGAAATGATATTATTTGGTTTAGAAACAATATATATACACAGATTTATACATATATATGTACACACACATATTTATTTCCCTGATTCCTCATAAAAGGGATCATGGGTGTTAAAATACAGTACTATGACCTATAAAATTAACCTAGGAATTCAGTTATTCCCCATTTTCCCAAAGAGAAAATATACTGCTTGCACGGCCAAGGAAAGTATGAAGGACAAATGTGGATACATAAAACTTTCGGACCTTATGTCAACAAAACAAAAATGCTTTTATGACATGATAAGAAATTTCAAGCTATTTTTACATGTGATAAATTGTAGCTAAAAATATTAGAAATGAAGAGGGTTTTTCTGTTTATGAAATAACTGTAGTCATTCTTTTTTAAATAGTTGAGATGCCATTTTCTTCTTTGTTTTAAAAAATATGTTTACATTATCTAATATCTTACTTTAGAACACACCATCTCTATTTCCACTTACAGGATTTGAGATAAAGGACCTTGATTATTTATATTATTCATTAAAATTTTATCCTATGCTATACTTATTTGCTTGCTAGTAAGAAAACTGCTGTTTTTATTTCCCCCTTGTTGTTTATATGCGATTTGTCAATTTAATAACATGACTCTGTAATATTTTATGCATGTATATGTATACCTCTGAACTATAAAACTCTCATTGACAATAACATCCAACAAATATCAAAAATCCAAAATCCTGTTTCAAGAAGTACCTTAGTCAACGTGTTCCTTCAATTTGTCCATTAATATCTTTAGGTGATCTCATAGATCTACAACTACCAGGTATATCTCCACCAAACATCATTCAAAGCAATCAGCTGAGAATATTTTTTTAAATTAAGAAATGTTATAATATAATTAAAGAGACTTTTTAAAGACATTCTCTCATATAAGAAGAGATATCTTTCATTACTATAGCTTTAAGTTACTTGAGGTAGAACAGTTGTCTATTCATACACTTATTCATATTTCATTCATTTGCTCACTGAGTCTTTATTATATTCAAATGAACTCTACAATGTATATCTGTAATATAAATGGACTTATACATACAAGTAATTTCAAAAAATAAACATTCAGTGATTATATTTAGGAAGGAATAAGAGAATGAATAAAAGAAACATACTGCAGCGAAAGCAAATTTAGGAGCATGAAAGCACTGGTGCCTATAATAGAGAAGGGATAGCAGTCATGAGGAGATGCTTTATATGGGAGTAGATAATTAGTTCCATTTGGAACATGTAATTTGGAGAATGATGGGGAGGGACACATAATGGGAGATGTTCTGTAGGTGTAATGATATTAAGAGGGAAAAATTCAATTATAACTCCGCCAAATTATATCAGCTGTGTCCAAACCATATTGATTGCTTGGGTGCATAGCTGATGTGCAGTGTAATGGACAAGCATGTGCCTAACCTCTCTTTCAACTATAATTTATTTGTTTGCTTTGGTGAAAAATATGAAGGATGACATAGCAGAATCAGGCTGTACATGAGTTCTCGCTCATATTTGTCTCACTGTTCTTGTGGCTCTCATTCTACAAATTGATGAGACTGTTTCATGTGCAAGTGATTTATTATGGTAACTACAGATATTAAAATACATCATAGACATGAAAGCAGTTGGAAGTGATGAACCAGTCTGCCCCCATCTTAGATTTAAAAGCTGTATTATATCAAGAACAAACTATGGTCATTCCCATTTATGATCAAACCTCTGTTTCTGAAGGATTAGACTATGCCCCACCTGTAATCTTAAATACAAATAGTTCTGTACTCCTGTTCCAGGAAATGGCGACCATTTCTCGGTTTCAAAAAGTTATTATAACAACACTACCTTTGTTTCAAAAGGTTGTTCTAACTTTCTCTTTTTATGTGTACCTTGTTATGATCACTTTACAATCATGTCTTTGTTACAGCAGGCCATTATGGCTAACTTCTTTTCCTCCAGTAACACCAATTTTTTTGACCACCAAATTCTTCATTTAGAAATTACCTACACCTAAACAACAACAACAAAAAAAAACAAAAACAAACCAAAATATCCCTGTCTTCTTTGTCCAGTGTTGATCTATTGAACACTGCTTCTAGTGTAAGACAGTCCATGTACCCGAATAAAAATGTTTGCTTTAATTAATTGCTTGCTTGAATTAATTTGGTCATGATGATTTGGG
The DNA here is from genome assembly GCF_018167655.1 of Microtus oregoni. Classification (NCBI taxonomy): domain Eukaryota; kingdom Metazoa; phylum Chordata; class Mammalia; order Rodentia; family Cricetidae; genus Microtus; species Microtus oregoni. Next base: position 11,873 of record NW_024544344.1, on the reverse strand, counting down.
TCAGTGGTCTTTCTCTTTGCAACTTTGTGATTAATAGAAGATTGAAAATTGTTGAAAAAAATGGATGATTCTGTGATGTTACAACTTTCAAAAACATGAACTTCTGCTAAATCCCTGAGTAAAAAAGAGCCTTGAGTACATATGTAGCTAAGATAATATCCTGGGGATTGATTTTTTAAATACTCACATAATTCAATCATAAGCTACTTTTCTGGCCCGAATTTTGGAATTTTCCCTTAAGCATTGAACATTTCAGAAATATAAAACTGCCCTAGTATTTATCAAGGCATCTTTCAGCTGCATCCCTTTAAACTTTAGCACATACTAATCCCTTTCAACTGCAATGTAAACCCTACTCTTCACTACCATCAACCCTATTGTTAATCATTGAAACATTACCCACTTACTTCCTACTATACGGAAAGCTGTTCCTTTCCTTAAATGACAGACTTTCCAGTTTAGATCAGTAAGCACAATCCAATTTGTAAAGGTTACTTACTACTGCAAGTAGGATATTCAATGTTTTATACTGCATACTATACTAGATTATGAGCTCATGAAATGTTTTATCTGTTTTATCATTTTCCTATCTCCACACCTAATTCAAACACAGGCATACAATAGGTGACTAATAGAAGTTTCTTAAGTGAATGGTTAAACCATCAGTTTTGAGGACAATGTAATACTAAACTTTAATAATTATCTATGATGATATAAATATGATGTGTGAAGAAAGCAAATGGAGGGACTGAAGAGATGGCTCAAAGGTTATTGGCAATTATTGGTCTTGCAGAGAAGCAAGGTTTACTTCCCCGCACTCACATAGCAGTTCAAACCCTCAGTAAGTCTAGTTCCAAGGTGTCTGCTTATCCTCTTTTTGTCTCCTTGGACAATTGGCGTGAGAAGAGCACACTTTATTAAATTCAAGCATATACTCATACACATAAAATACAAATAATTCTCTTTAAAAATGCTAATGGAATCCTAACAAGGATATCATCCTAAATTTATTATAGTCAGACATGTAGTCAAATGAACTGTTTTCTACTTGCTGTGGGGATAATGCATGTTTTTTATTATTTATTGTATAATACTCATTATAAATTATATAAGCAACATATACACACATTGCAATATGCATATTGTAAAGATACTTTAAATTTAGTATAAATAGATAAAGAAATTGTATTATTTTAAGATGTTTAATCCATTCCCAAGCAAGAGGAGTAGGAAAATATTATCATTATAATTATATTCTCACTTCTCAAGCAATAGATTGAAACAACTGTGATTTAAGTATATATGTATGTGTCTGTATATTTACATAGGCATATTCTTATATGCTAATATATTAAAATATTTCACTCTAATTTAATGAAAAATAGACTACATATTATTAAACGTGTAAGTACTCAAATGTGAATAAGTAGCAACCAATTGCTATAATATGGACCAATTGGCCAATTGAGAAGTTATATATTTGCTCACATATCAATTTCTCTTCCATCGTAAAGATGTGGTTCATATTAAAATTTGACACTAAGATGCCTGCAATATCAATGCAAATAGAATTCATAAGGTGAATGGTTCCAGTGGTTGCTGTTACAAATTTGATTGTAACTATTGGGTTCAATTCAAAAGTCTATTTAGGCTCAGTCATTAGTAGTGCAGAAATGAATGTCTGGTGGTATATGGCTTTAATTCCTGCACTCAGTGGATAGAGGCAACCAGATCTCTGTGAGTTGAAGGCAATTCTGGTTTACATAGACAGTTTCATGCCAGACAGGTTTGAGGTACACTTTGGGACCCTGTCTCAAACAAAACAAAACAAAACAAACAAAAAAGGTTTCAAATTTCTAGACCACCCAGTTTCTTAGAAAGAAAGGAACTTCCTATTTTTTCTAGCTTATCTGATATTTCAAGTATCTTATTGCGATAGCTCAAACAGAATGTTTAAAGGAAATTCAGTTAGAATAAGGAATTATATTTTCTAAGGCATGATCTCCAATTTAGATCTATTTAATACTCAGATACTACTGATGACAACTGATTTGAAACACACAAATATACAGGCTTGTGTTTGAAAAAAAATGAGAACTTATCTCTTAAAAGGAATGATGCTAAAAGGGTCGTAATATTCCAGTTTCAGAAAACAATCTTAACTCATCAACATTTCCATCCTGTGTGGTTAAAAAAATACGGGATATACAACTAGTTTCTATATTGGAACCCAAGGTATTTTAACTACAGGAGGAAATAAGGAGGAAAAGACAAAATATTTGTATAATGTTACAGGAATCAAAACAGTGAGCTGTGGGCACACATTGAGAGCAATAGTAAAATAAATGGTTGAATCTAAAGAAAAGAAACTTTGAAAACCACTTTACATTATGTAGAATTTGGATGCTGGAATCTTCCAGTTCTGGAACTGAGGAGAAAAACAACTGGTGAACTGAGAAAGAAAGTATCTTTTAAAATGCAAAACGCCAAGCAAAGTGATTTCCTGACAGTTGAAATAGGGGATTCCCAACCCTTTAATTTATCAAGAGAACCAAGTTGACATCAAAGGAAGGGAGAGAGAGTGGGAGAGTGGAACAAGCAACTGTGATCCTTCCGGATGCAACCTCTCAGCACTCTAACCCATTTCCAGTACTTAAAAATGAATTTTATCCAAACAGACGAGTAAAGTTTCCATGAAGGGCAACATGCCCATCTCTTCCATTTAATTGGAGATAATTGTGTTGAAATGAAAATGTGTTTTAAAGAAAGAAAAAATGACTGGTTATAGACACTTCCACATCCTTATAAAAATATTTACTTAAATGTATAGATGCAAAAATAAAGGGGTTCATGGATGCATAGCAAACATTCTCTTGAAAGAATTATGGGGATCATAATGACAGGGAAGCAGTAGTATGGAATAGGGTTACCAAGAAAATGTATGCTAACTTTGCCTTTACCTCCCACCCCCTTTTCTCAGAGGTTTAGAATCCTCAAAAGGTTCACAGGTGGAGCTGGGTGATTAGATGTTAGAAAACTGTGCTTTATTTATTTTTGGCATATTGTAGTGAACTGAATTTAAATGAACTGCAGGAAACTCGGGGCAACATCCAAAATCAATGACTAAGGAACTGGGAGATCTTAATCTGTGTAAAACTTAAGAACAAAATATGCAATTTAGGGCTGTGCTAATTAAAGGAAAGAGATAACACTAAAAATAACTTAATGGTGCTAACTTCAGCAGGCAGCAGAAGAGGTCTGCCACAAATGGATCTTTTCAGGAGGGGTGGTCTGTGTGTGTGTGTGTGTGTGTTTGTGTGTGTGTGTGTGTGTGTGTGTGTGTGTGTATGCATGAGAGAGGGGGAGAGAGACAGAGACAGAGAAAGAGAGACTGGAAAGGCAGAGAGAGATTGGTGAGGCAGAGGGAGAGAGAGACTTAATTACACAAAGGAGGAACTGAAGAAAAGAGATTAAAGAAGTGCTTCAGAATGGGGAACCATTTGAGAGGCAGTGATGAGGATCTTATCCTGATAATTGAAGCAGCTTAAATTAGGCATGTTGCCAGAAAACCCACTACAGGGTAAATACCTCTCTGGTGTCAAGGAGATAGATGCACATCAAGTTAGGGAGGAGAACAGCAGTGGGGCATATCACCAGAACAAAGAGGGGTGAGTCAGGATTTGGGTGCTGATATAAATAGCTTTAGGTGTACTCTTACTCAGCATGCTTTCTTTGTCCTGTGGTGGTTTGTAAGAAAATGACCCTTATAGGGAGTGACACTATTAGGAAGTATGGCCTGTTGGAAGAAATGTGGGGGTGGGCTTTGAGGTCTCATACATGCTTAAATTATGCCCAGTGACATAGTTAATTCTGAGGACTGCAGATCAATATGTAGCACTCTTAGCTCCTTCTCCAGCACCATGTTGGCCTGCATGCCATCATTTCCCACCATGACAATAATGGACTAAACCTCTGAACTGTAAGCTATCCCCAATTAAATGTTTTCAGTTATAAAAGCTGCCGTGGTCACGGTGTATCTTCACGATAATAGAAGCCTAAGACACCTGCCTTACTTTGATTCATTTTGCCTTATTTCTCTGGGTGGAATGTACTTGAGACTGATTCTGTCACTATTGAAAGACAGATGAATAATTACATCCACTTTAAAATGCAGATGCAGTGTAAGCTTCATCTTACACTCTGTGTAGCATTCAGCGCCATTACCTGGTTGGTAGTTTGTCAAATTGACACAAGTTATGATATTTGGGAAGAGGGAACCGCAACTGAGAAAATATCTCCATCAGAGTGGATTACAAGCAAGTCTGTGAGGTCATTCTCTTGATTTATGATTGCAGTGAGAAGATCCAAACCACTGTGGGTGGTGTCATTTTAGGAAGTTGGTCTTGGGTTTTATAAGAAAGCGGGCTGAGCAAGCCATGAGAATCAACTGAGCACAAAGTATTTCTCTATGATTCCTGCTTCTGCTCCTGCTTGAGTTCCTGTCCTGACATCTCTCAGTGATGGATTAGGCACCCCTGAAGTTGTAATATAAAACCAACCATTTCCTCTTCAAGTTGGTGTTTGTCTATTTTATCTCACTATAGAAAAACAAAGTAGGACAGGCATCATAAATCTTACTAGCGAATTAAGGAATAGTGGAAGCTATTAGGACACTGATAAGCTCACAGATTTAGTAAAACCAATGCATCCTTTATAACACATTATAAATACAATTTAAATAGATTAACAAGTTTCAGAAAAGCAGTACTCAACACTGAGCTTCCAAGATGCATTTAATAAGGTTAGAGAAACCATGCTCTACTATGACTCAAGTCCTGTGCTTGTTTCTGGTTTTTCTTTTTTCTTTTTTTAACAACTAAACTTCAATCATTCTATTCCTTTTCCTGATGTAATCTTTTATGGTTAAAATAATGAATGCAACATATAAATTACATACCTGAAATAATTATACTACTATCACAATAAAAATATTTACCGAGAACTCAATATTAGCAAGAAATTTATCTTAGTCATTTATTTGTCTCTTTCACTTTGCTGCATATCGCCTCAATTGAGTGCTCCTTTTCCCACAGAATCTGGGGATTGTAATGACTTCCTATTTGTCACATCTTCTATTATAGCCATCCTCTGTGGCGGTTTCAATTGGTTTGGCACCCATAGATTTATGTGTATGAATGCTTGACCCATAGGGAGCGGCACTATGTGAAGGTGTTGCTTTGTTGGATTTTTTTTTGTGTGTGTTGTGGCATTCTTGAAGGAATTATGTCACTGTGGAGGCAGATTGCTTCTTGTTGCCTGCAGATCAAGAAGTAGAACCCTCAGCTTCTTCTCCAGCACATGTCTGCCTGCATGCCACCATGTTTCATCATGACGATAAAGACTAAAATTTTGAAACTGTGAGCCAGCCTCAATTAAATATTTTATTGTACAAGAATTTCCATGGTCGTGGTGTCTCTTCACAGCAATAGAAACCCTAGCTAAAACAATTCCTATGTATGGATCAAGCATTCAAAAATATGAGTCTATTGGGGCCATACCTATTCAAACCACCACCCTATCATTTCTGTGGCTTTGTTGATATTTATTTTGTATAGCCTGTTTATTTTTACTTCAAATGATATTTTCCTTTGGTTCTTTTATACTTTCTTTTTCAGTGATGCCATTGATGTGAAATCTACAAGCTACAACAAATGGGCCAGATCATATGTTTGTTAAACAACATATTTTTAGACTCAAATGCAGCTAGCTCACTCATGGTGATCTATGTTATTAGTTATGGATGGTTTGGTACCAAAATTAGTATACTTAAATGAGCTTGATTGAGTTTGGAAGGAGTGTAATACAGAGAGGAAAGGAGCAAAGAGAGCTAAGTAACACTAAAGATTTTTGTTAAAGGCATAGGGAAATAATATCTCATGGTTTTTCTTAAAACATAGGTGTGTGTGTGTGTGTGTGTGTGTGTGTGTGTGTGTGTGTGTGTGTAGTTTGAGTTATGTGATACAAGTTCATAATGATCCCCCTCCAGGAACCAGAGACTAACAATAACTCCAACACTAAGCAAGGTAAACCTTTTGAGTTGTAGATTAGAAACCCTCTCAGCAATATAAACTATTGCTTTTGTTCTTGTTGGTCTCACATAACTTAAAGATAAGACACTGTTGCTGAAGACATGTAGATAGAGACACAGAACTTGGAGGACTCTAGCAGGTACTGCTTAGAAGCCGCCTCTTGAGGGCAAACTCTCATAGTATCAGAAGAAACTGGGCAAGGTACTAAGGGAGAAAAGTAGTGTAAAGCTTGTGAATCACAACAGTTGCTAGCCTAATAATGCATTCCTAATTGTGTAAATGTGGCATATACATATATATATATTAAGCTACATTCAATAGGGAAGAATTCATGCATGGTACTGTAAATATAGCCAACTACCAATGGTTTGACAGAACATGGATCCTAGAGAACAATCTAGTACTGCCATTTTCAAAATCTAAGTCAATACAACATTTAACTATAGTTCAGAGACCTCATCAAGGAAACTTCTTTTTGTAGCAGATGGAGAAGTTACCACAGAGACTCAAACCTGGTCAAAATGTAAAGGATAAGTGACCCTATTGTGTCCAACTCCATTTAGCCTAACTACAACACAACCCCTATATATCTTAAGGCTCAGGGAAGTCATTCAAGAAAGAAAGGAAAGATTTTAAGAGCCAGAGGATCAGAATGTGTGCTGTTAAATAATGTCTTTAGGCATGATCGGGGAGTTCCACCCACTATTGTAGCCTAGACAAGATCTGCATAAAGACCACACCACTTCGCATGCTTACCTCAAAGAGATGATTCAAGAGTGAGATCATCTTTGTAAACACAAGCATTAGTCTGTCCACACTGGGACTGGTCATAGCTGCCTAGAGCAATAAGGAGCCCAGGTTCCTTAGAGGAACACAAAGCTTAACCTTCTGCAAAAGCTCTCAGGGTGGCAAGGCTAGGAAGCTCAGAATTTTGAACTTCTCCCCTCCTGAAAACAATGTCTCTGAGTCTCAATTAGCTATGCTTTGCTTCCAGGGCAAACCAATGTTAAATTGGTACTGCTCAGACCAACAAGAAATGAAGATGAAGTCAGAGCCTGATTCCCATGCAAGAGCATGTTCATGCATATGAGTTCTGTGTGCATTCATGGGTATGTACTTAGAGCAGTGTGGCAGTGGTGTTGAGGGACACTTTTTTTGGGTGAACAACATTAGGTACCTATCTCTCAGATAATGAAAATTCATTGTAGCTTGAAAAACTTGGTCCCCTTACCCTGGCACGAAGGATTCCAAATAAATCAATTTCCTAATTTAGTTTTATAATGTGTTTTTGATGAACTTTAAATTTATAGATACTCATTAAAACAGTAAAGAACTATGTAGCATACCGAAGGAAAATCAATATCATTGCTTCCTAGATCACCAGAGTTAATTGTGCTAGGTCTTTTAACTTTTCACCTTTGAAATTCCTCATTTAAAATAAAAATGAATGGATCACTATCTCCTCTACTTCTTTATACGTCCTGTCCATCATAAGTGAACTGCTAGTTTAGGAATCATTAGACATAAATAATCAGTGGGGTGTGGAGGCAGGTAGTAATAGTAATCAAGAGGAAGTAGCAAGATTAAATCACTTTATTACGTCCTTGAAAAATTTACGAATTTTTAGCATATACAGTCTATTTAAGATTGTGAAAAAGATCTCTCTAGGGACTACAGGTGATTTCACACATTTATATGAATTCTTTAATCGCATATCACCAATGAGCATAGCACAGTTTTCTATTATTAGCTATTTTGTTATCATGTACTCATTGTATAGAATAGTGAATTTCATAAAGAGATATTGTCACACATGTATTAATTACCTTTCTGGTTTCTGGGATATAGATAAAATGACGTAGCAAAAGGAAGAAAAAAGAGAAAAATATTATTTGGGCTCCTAATCTGATGTCACAATCTGTTATACCAGGAATATCTTGGTGGCAAAAACTCATGATGACTGATCACGTTGCATCCATAGTCAGGAAACAGCTATGAATGGTGATACTCAGCATACTTTCTGTTATTCAGCGCAGGATGTCAGCACACAGAATAGTACTGCCCAAAGATAAGGTGGGTCTTCCTTTCTCGATGAACCTAATCTAGATAATCTTTTACAGGCATACCCATAAGCCAACCAAATACTGACGGTGCCTCTCAGGTATACCCAGAGGCTTGTCTCCTAGGAATTCTAGACCCTGTGGAGGTGATAATCAATATTAATCATCACAACATGTAGATAGTACACTTTAATACATATTCATCCTCCCATTACCCTCTATAATCATCCTCCCGTTACCCTTATGATCCCTTTATTATGCTTCAGATATCTCAAAGAGCACCCCCTTCTACTTTCCTATCTTTAAAAAGAGAAACTCCAAAATCTGAGTGTGATACTGTCTTTCTGCCTGGCTAAGTTTGCTTAGAATCATGATCTACCAATTTAACTTCAACTTTCCTTGCCAAGAAAGGATATATTTTCCTATCTGGAATATATAAGTACAGTTTATTAAATAAATCATTAACAGAGATGTGGTCAGCATTATGAAAATCCAGAGAAGATTATGAGAAATACAGAGCTCACTTAGCCCTAAGGATCAGGGGAAAGGAGGTTCATTTACCAAAACTAGAAAACCAAAAGAAAGACCAGAGAGAGCAAGAAAAAAATGTGGTCTTTGCAAAGGGACAGTGGCAATCAGTGGGGTCTTACAAAAAGGAAGGAAATAAATACTATCATTTCTTTTCCTCTCAGCACCTGTTCCCTTCTCTCTCAATTGGAATTCCTAAGCTAAGACACAAAGCAAGGTGGAAAAGAATGGAGAGGAGATCTGATAATACAGAAGGAGATAGTTTAAGATTAAACACTTGCCTTTCGTGTTAGCTAGTATGTTGCTTGTTGCCTCTTTAGTAAAATAAATCTATTGATATCTATTAATAATACTACCAAGGAGTTAGTAAATTTCTCCATGAGTCCTGATACCTTGAGCAAGCTAGTAGATGGTTGGTAGATGGATGGATAGACAGATGGATGTATTGACAGATTGTTAGTAGGTGGAAGAAGTCAGCCAACTTTCTATATTATCATAAATACATACTTGAACATGAAGTCTCTCTTTATCTTTGTACTATGTGGGGGGGCAAGGGCCAACACTGAAGCAGTAGATTTCATATTGACATTGGTAGCAAACAGTTATAGTTCAAGTCTTTATAATTTGAATAGGGGTATTATAATAGTTATTTAAAATGAAAAACAGGGAAAGAAATGGAACTGTTTGCTTTACTGCATCTCCATAATTCCTTTCCTTTTCTGTGACCATAACCACGAATGCATAATAGAGTCATTAAGCAGACTTTTAAATTGAGATACTGGGACCACAGGCCACTTAAGTCAGAACTCCTGAAAACAGGACCCGGGGGAGGGGGGACTATTTGTCAAAGTTCCAAAGCACAGCCAAGTTTGAGAACTATTGATTTGCTCTCCCTGAGATCTATCCCTACAAAGTCCACAACTTTTCTAGTCCCCCTAGTAATTAACATTTAAAGGAAGCTAAATGCCACCTTGCTGATAATGTTGTATGTGATACAGATTGCAGAAATTCTTTGGTTTGAAGTCTGGGGAAAATTTACATATAAAGGAATAAAAAAACACCCAGCTTGTAAAATAACCTGTGTTAGTTGAGATTATTTGAATGCTTTCCTTTACTGCCTCCTTATCAGAATTCAAAGGGGCATGGAGCTTTTAGAACAGCCCTAGTGAGGAACACTTTATACTCTGTCACTGAAAAATGAAAGTGTTCATTTCCTCTCAGACAAGTCAATAACAAACAACTATTTTCTAGCAACTGGACCATATCCATCTATTCATTTCCTGTGCCTCATTGAACATCATTAGGAACATAGCGGGTTTTTAGTTACTCCCAACCCTAGTTACTGTAGAATTAGTCAATTACACGACAATTAAAATAAAAAACAGCAAGGAGGGTTTTCTTTTAAGCAATACTCAAAGCTTTCAAAAATTGGTAGACTATTTATTTATTTATTCATTTATTTATTTATTTTGATTTTCATTCATGATCACAATGTAGCTCCAAAGCAGATCATAGGCCAGGAAATAAATACTTTCTAGGGTACTTTTTTGCTTAAGTAATTATTTTCTTCTTATAGTAATAGATGATTTTGCAAAATTGAATCTTACCAAAATAAGAGAATATCATATTACTCCTATAAAAATATTAAGTGTTAACACTTAAAACATTGCAATAAAAATGAAATGGTTATTACAGAGCAGAGAAAGGGGTGTGGTTATTGGTGGTTTTTATATCTATCATAATGTCTATAATAAGCTTATGGTAATTTAATATAATAATCTATTAGCCATCGTGCTTCTGAGTTGGGGAATACTCTGACCCGATATAAATATTTTTCTTCACTTGTTTTGATGATATATTCACCAAATAACTTGATAAAAATAATTTCAATATCCACTGAGGAAGTCAAACATCTCTCTCACAAGCACACGTGTGTGTTGGGGGGGGGGCACGTGTAGAAGAGGTAGGTATAACTTGCTATTCTGAAGAACAAAATTTCTAACCAATAGAAAACCTTCATATACTGTGATTTTTAAATGAAGATAGATGAATATAAACTCTTTGCCTGCATTCCGGCTGTATATATTGACAAAGCTAAAACATTAACTAGGGGAGAGGACCGCCCTGCACGTATTCTTACTCCTATTGATTCTAAAGCATTTAGGCGTAAGACCTGAAAAGCTTTTCTTTCTTCTTTTGTTTTTACTGATCAGATTTCACATATAGAATTAGACATGTCCAACAGACCAGCTTTATCAGCATGAGTCATGTCCCACCACACAACTTTCTGAGTTCAAAAAAATCACATCCTCATTTCAATACTACAGTATCCAAGTTGTGCAAAATTTAAGTAGTTTCATTGCTGAATTTGAGCTTCATATGTAAAGTCATATGAGGCAATGGGACATGTAAAGGAGCAACACATACGATACTATATATATATATATATATATATATATATATATACATATATATGGAAGATATAGATATCAATATTTGTAATCCATTCCTATTTCAGCACATAACTCTATTGGAATCACCAGAGACTCCATACAAGCCAAAAGTGTGTATAACATAGACAACTGTGAAAAGACATGCTTTCCACGAGAACCAAAGCTTTATTTCTGATAAAAAAAAAAGAGAGAGAGAGAGACAGCAGCTTCGCCAAGACAGTGCATAGCCTACTCAGTGTCAATAGGAAGAGAACAAATCTAGTCTCTCATCTTTCTTTGTTACATTCTCATTACTAGACCAAGAGTGGTATTGATCTGTGGAAAGATGCACTTGCTGAGGGCTTCTACAAGTTCAGAAATGGAGTTCAAGTTCTGAGACCTAGATGATCACAGAATAGGTTCAGTTCAATTCCTGTTCTCTGAGTTTGAAAAATGGAAAAACTTCCAGGATGATGGCAGGACTATCAGTTCATTTCCTTCTAAACATTTCTATCTTTGATTACTTTGTTTGGCTATAAAATGTGTATAATAGTAGCTGTAAGGTCTTTGACATTTAGAATCCACTATGAACATGCTGAGAATTCTAACACAAGATGTATATGAAGCGAGGGTCATCAAAGGTAAGTCAAGCCACTCATGCCTGGCTTAAGATATTAACTTGAGTATTTTACTGAAAAAAAATTCAAACACATTTCTCTGCTTCGTTTTCAACCTCAATCATCATTGTCATTCAAATTTCATAT
>NW_024544343.1:0-42679 GCF_018167655.1 Microtus oregoni | reverse complement strand
CACTAAAGTCATGGAAGAGTCTGAGTTCAGTTGATGAAAGTCTCATAATGGAGAAAATCTCTTAAATCATAATCTCTTGACTTAGAAATCTTTTTAGATGTCTATTATTCTTGTAAGCAGGGCTTAGGACGCCATTCTACCTACAGTCATCCACTCTGCGTGTCTAATGAGCCCTATTCAGTTACTGCTTTAATCTTATCTCTTTTCCCTTTACTATAGCTCTCCAGCATGCGCATTTAAGCATGTGCCTGCACATGAGCACGACCCCACACACAAGCCAAGGCTTTGTATGTACTATAGAAACTCTAGCTGTCTATCAAAGTTAGATCTGGCCAAAATCCTATCTCTGAGTTGCCTCCTGCAATTTTCCCCACACCAAGCCAAGTTGGTCCCTGTTCGCTCAGTCATTGCCCAGAATTTTGCTTTGTTGTCTTGTTTACCTATTTTGCTTTGTGTGCGTCTTTGTGTTCTGACAGTCCTTGAAAAACATTGGCTTCTGCTTGCTATTGAAGGCTTTTTAGAACAAACTTCTAAAATTAATTTCTCCCTCTTAAATTCCATAGAATTCATTTTTTTTCTTTTAATTACTTAAAATAATATTTTGGTACGTATATGGAAGCATGGCTATGAAAATGATTTTCAAATATTGTAGCTATGCTGAAAAGCCATACTTTGTGCATTCATTTTTAATTAACTTCAATAATTATATAGGATTATAATGTTACTCTATTAACTCAAAGTGATACATTTTTCTGGTTTACTAACCCATTTGTCTTATTTTTGAGATTATAGTATAATTACATTTCACCCTTTTCTCCTTCTGATTCACTCATATACTCCTCTCTACTCTCTTTCAAGTGCATCACCTCCTATTTTCATTAGTTGTTTTTGCATGTATATACATAAATACATGTATGTTCCTTAAAATAATCTGGTCTGTATAATATTATTTATATGCATGTTATTTATATGCATATTTGATATATTTTTATGAAATTTAACTTGGGTTGATGACTTCCTAAAATAAAATATTCAAATTCTTTACATTTAAACTTTTGTCAAATAGCCAGTTGGAAGGGGCAGTGTAGGCTTAGTCTTAATTTCACTTTATGCATATATGATGTTTAAGTGTATATGCAGAACATGTGCATTTTTATAATGGTGATAAAGAAATTAGTGCCTGTGAGCATCCAGCTACTCTTGGTAATTATGTGTCAGTTCTGTTCATAAATAAAAAAATAAATAAATCTCACTGTCTTTCATAAACTGTTCTCATTCTCTGCACACTAATGATGACATTTTGCTGCTTTTCTGTAGAAAACATGTTTCTGTACCTTTGTTTTCTTGATGTTTGTGGTGGTAAATAGAAAAATACTAAAATGTAGGCTGTTATCACTTGGACATTCATGGGGTAAAATTTTCTAAGATATGAAAAGTGGAGATTTCTGTTAATGAGGCTATGCTTGGAGATGGAGGAAGTGAGGGAACAAGACATTTATGTCTTTTACAAAGGATACTAGTCAAGTCATCTTGACGAATAGAAGACTTAGGATAAATGTTGGAAGCTTATCCAGCCAGTTTAAAGAATAAGGTTCTCTAGGGTATGGAAGTCTTAAGAAGGTTGGGAAGACTCTTGGAAAGTACACGGTAAAATTAAAAGTACAAAAGTACATTATTTATTCTATACATACACAAAGTAAAGAAAAGGTAAGAAAAGAAATAAGAAAATTCTGACTGCATAGGCCCAGCCCAAATGTTAAAGCCTTGCTCCACTGATAATTTCTGTAAATACATATTAATTCTTTTAAGATTAGAATAATTACATATACAAGTTGTATGGAACCATTGGCATTGCAAGTTGCTTAATAATAATGTGAAGTACCTTGCATGTACTACCAACTCCATACAGCAAAAATCTGAAAATACTATATCAAAACTCCCCATCTAACGTCTTTACACACATTCCTATTTAAAGTTGTAGAACAGCTATTTTTATTAGCTCTGTTTTAACAGGTGAGACAACCGGAGAATGGGAAGAAGTTTCTCATGCTCACATAGTCCAAAAGTGCAAGAGCAAAACGTTGAAACCAGGTTTTGGAGGTCATGACTTTTACTAAACAATAGCCTCCCTAAACTTAAAATGAGAGCTATATAAATCACTGGTTTCAGCAGCTGATTTGTTCTGACATTGTTTTTGAAGATATCAAGGAAAAGTTGTTAGTAGGAAATGACTTTCTGATATATTCCTGGAGATAGCTAATGAAAACTTGCTTTAAGGGAAATCCATCAAAAATAATAATTGTTATTAAATACAAGTATCATAACAATCGAATTTCTAAAACTTATCAGTTAGAAAAAATAAGGTGTTGTGTATTTTCATTAATTATGCAGATGCTATTATAAAATTAACAGATGGGATATAACTTTTGGGATAAACTAATTATAAACTAAGAAGCCTGGTTATTGAAATTTTGAATTCTAGTGACTAGGACAACTAGGTAGTAGTCAAAGAAATACTGTTCTTATTTAACATTACATATTTTGGTGATAATTTATTATTTGTGAATTTTATGCATTGTATTTTGAAAATATGCACCCTCTCCTTCCAACTCTGGCCATTAGCACCCTATCCATCCTCCTACACATTCCCAACTGACATTGAAAATCATTCTTTTTTTACATTTTTTTGGAGGGATGGGGTTTGAGACAGGATTTCTCTGTAGTCTTGAAGCCTGTCCTGGAACTAGCCCTTGTAGACTAGGCTGGCCTCGAACTCACAGGAATCCACCTGTCTCTGTCTCCCAAGTGCTGGGATTAAAGGCGTGCCCCACCTCTTCCTGTTTTGTTTTTGTTTCTTTTAAAACATTTCTTATTTTGCCATTGAGCCCAATTTCTGTTGCCAAGCTCGTATTGGTAGTGGGATCTGCCCTAGTGTGCAGCTAGTCTACCAAGAATCACATCATTAATGGAAACTGATTTTTCTTCTCCCTGTTTTTATCAGATAGCAATAACTCTGCAGATGGTTTTGGGATTTTATACCCACCACCTTCCTACTCTATATTGAGATCTTGTCTTGAACAGATCTTCTTGTCCCAATCACACATGTTTGTTTCAATGTGCATCCAACATGCTATGTAGGGAAAACATTTTTTTTTTGTCATCAAAAACCTCTGGCTCTTATGACTAAGAATATCCCTAGGACTTGGAGTAAGGGATATAATAAGTATGTCCCATTCAGTGCTAAACATTTCAGAGACTCTCGTTTTCTGAATGCTCACTGAACATTTTGTGTGGAATAATTTGTATTTGACAATTCTGTACCTTATTATGATTTATCTGACAATGTATTTTTGATCAGACTCACCTCCATTTTCATCTCCTATTTCCCTCCCTCTATTATTCAACCTGTTATTCTTTTCTATTACCCCCCTTTCTTTTATGACTGAGTTAAATAAGGTTCGCTTGTTTGAGCTTGTATAAGTGGGCTAGTTAGTGAGTAGAGTGTGGGCAGTCCAAGAAACTCACATCTCCTTCAAACTTTTCTAAAACTTACTTTTCTATCTCACTGCTTACTTTCCTTATAGATTTTGTTAATGTTTTCCATCCTTGATGCTATTATAACAATATACACTGAGCTAAAAAAAAGTGAAGGCACAATCATTCCAAATTGTACTGTGTAAAGGGAAAATATGTGCTTTCTTTCCCAGGAGGTGGATTCTTTATGCTAAAGATGTGCTATGCCAAGGACAAATCCCAAAGCCTGAAGACTATATATATATATATATATATATATATATATATTTCACAGTATGTGTTCATTTAAATGTAAAATATTCAAGCTTAAAAGTGAAATTTATATTGGTCTTTTCAGGTAGATTTTTTTTTCTCTCTTTGTTCTCTAGTAAACACCATTTCTCTCTCTCTCTTTTTTTTTAGCCAAAAGAAAAAGGATCTACAAGAGTTCATGCTCTGAACAATGTCAACAAGGCACTGCAGGTCTTACAGAAAAATAATGTAAGTGGTGACCTGAACAGGGTCTGAACACCAGGAAACAGCATGTTTAATGTTTGAGAAAGGGCTTTGGCCCAAATGTAGATAAGGCTTCTTAAGCTCTCTTGTAAATCGCAGAGGCTCTTATTCAGAGCCCCTGTGCTAGTTCCTTTGTATGTGCTTGCAGCTAATGTAATTCTGGAAGCCAATGAACACAATCATAGAGGACAGAGAAAGGTGAAACCTGTGCCTGCTATGACTTTCATGTTGTTTCTATATGTTACTTGATGTAGCTGTTTTAATAGACTGACTGAATCCTTCATGTAGCAGTATTCTGTAAAACAAAGGGACATGGATTCCTGAATGGTATGCCATGTTTTCAGTTCTACTGCTAACATACTTAGTGCGATTCAAGCTAATATTTGTGACACTAAACACACATTGAAAATAAAAGTTTAACAAAGAAACAACTACTGTGAAGGGGAAGAATTGTTTGGTTTAGTATACTTGGATGAAAATATATATGATGTACTAGAAAAAAATAAACAATCATAACTAAATGAGTGATCAGGAGAGAGGAGATCTAGTCTCCTCAGAGAAAGACTGAACTAAAGTTTACATCATGTCCTTGCAGGGAGATAGTTTTCCTTTCATATTAACTTCTACAAACTTTCTTATAGACCAATAGGTCTATAAGGCACTTTTGGTATATTTCTGACTATATCCAACACTCTTTAAAGTGTAATTTCAAAAATATTTACCATATATTCTTAAAATAACTGCAATACATAATAGATTTTTAATATTGTACATTCTTGCATGTATTTCTCAACTCGTCTAGTCATAGTAGGCTAACATAAAGGATATAAAATTGGAAACTGTAAAGTAACAGGTTGAATTTATGAATGTACGGTCATTGTCACGTTTAACATATGAAAGTTATCTTATTGAAACTTTACAAACATGATTGCTTTCCAGCTTCAAATTTTCGGTTTTTCTGATATTAGACTAAAATGACCTAATGGAAATAACAATTTTTCTAGCATATTAGGTAAAAAGAGAAGTTCTTTCAAAAGTAAATACTGGAATGAATATAGATAAAATCTATTGAAAGAGTATCTAAAAAAACTGCTGTTTTGCTGAAGAGAATTCAAACAAATAACAAAAACACAGTATTATAGAAATCTTCTAAGTCTATAAATAAATCTTAATCATAATAGATTTTATTTAAAGTAATAGAATAATCATTTTAATAGTAACATATTTAATGTTAAACGAAGTATAAGAATAATATAAATACTTTGAATATTTAGAATAGTTATTTCATTTCTCCTCATGCTCCAAAGCATAGTAGACAGATATACAAAATAGCATTCACTTTCTATAAATTCTCCTTATAAAGTTGAGTATAAAAACACAACAGTTTAATAATTTTGTTTAATTATTCCGAGCTCAAATCTGTGCTGTCCTCCAGGCATTAAGAAAGTTCTATCTTTGCCATTATCAGTAATGTTATTCTTTAATGCTCTAGAATGTCCAGAGACCAATAGATATATCTGGTGCTATTTATAGTTAGAAAAACAATTAAGAAAACCTTTAATCTATAGTCTGTTGTGAGAACCACTAGCATAATGATCATAAAAGTCTAAGTTATCTTGTGAAGCCAAATGCAGTAATTACTGTCCTGAAACAGAAGACACATTCTGTACTGACTGGATATTTTTGTGTGTGTCAACTTGAAACAAGCTAGAATCACAGAGAGGAAGGAGTCTCAGCTGAGGAAATGCCTCCTTCTGTAAAATCCAGCTGTAAGGCATTTTCTCATTTAATGATCAATGAATGGGGGAGCACCCAGCATACTGTGGGTGGGGCTATTTCTGAGCTGGTGATTCTGGGTCATATAAGAAGGCAGGCTGAACAAGCCATGGGAAGCAAGCCAGTAAGCAGCTTCCCATGATGTCCTCTGCATTAGCTCATGCCTACCAGGATCCTGCTCTGTTTGAGTTCCTGTCCTGACTTCTTTCATTGATGAACAGCAATGCTGAAGTGTAAGCCTAGTAAACTCTTTCCTCCCCAACTTGTTTTTGGTTATGGTGTTTCATTACAGCAATAGAAACTCAAAGTAGAACACATCCAAACCCAAAGTTCAAAAGACTATAACTGAGGATTAGTTCCATAAACGGGCACCATTGAAGGACTTAACCATGGATAGTGATGCATTAAGTGGCTAGTTGAATAAAAACACTTACTTTCTCTGAACTATAAAAGAAAATTGCTAACTTGATGAAAGGTGTAGCTTTAGTAGAGTACCATGAGATAGATGTGCAACACAATATGTATATATATATATATATATATATATATATATATATATATATATATATATATTCTCAAACAATGACCTGGTGACTTGAATCTTCTCTAACCACCTCATTAATATCCTTCCAGTGTTGTTGATTGGATAATTGCCAACATGAATATGTGTTGTGTTTGTGGGGAGGAGGCTATATAAAATCACAGGCAGTGGACTTATCTCATAGAAAGAAAATAACAGGTTAGGTGGGTTTGGGTGTAAACAGGGCAGCATACAGTGTATGAAACATCCTAGTTGTTCTTACTCTGTTGTTCTGGGTGAGTCTTGAAACCGATACTAAAAATCCTTATGTTGTCCATTGTCTCGCATTGCTGAGCAAATAAGGAAGTCATTCTCTTTTGAGACCATGCTACTTCCATGTGCTGACAGGAAGCAGAGATGGTTTATCTTTACAATATCAACCAGGTAACAACATACACATCCCCCTGGGGCAGAAAAAGGTTAGAGAGTCATGGTCATTTCTAATGCTTCAAGCTAAACCAGTTCTTGTTTCCTCTTTTTCTATAACTTCGTTTAAAAAAAATTATTTACTGACCATTTCATAGGTGAATAATATATTTACATCATTCCTCCCTTTTTTTCCATCCTTCAATTCCTTCTGCGTCCCCCACTTCCTCTCAAATCCACGTCCTTCTATTTTTTTAAAATATTATTATTACAAATGCACAGATACACACACAAATACACACACACACACACACACACAGAGAGAGAGAGAGAGAGAGAGAGAGAGAGAGAGAGAGAGAGAGAGAGAGGATGTGGGGGGATTGGATAACTTACCAGGTAGTTTGTCCCCGAAGAAGACTAATTTTTCCTCTCTCAGTAGCTGTATTAGTTAAAGTTTCTATTGTTGTGAAGAGACATCATGACCATGACAACTCTTATAAAGGAAAACATTTATTTGAGATGCACGTTACAGTTTCAGAGGTTTAGTCCATTACCATCATAGAAGGGAGCATCATGTCTGGGAGTATGGTGGAATGCAGGCAGACCAGATGTGGTGCTGGGGATTTCTACATCATGATCTAAAAGGCAACAGGATGTGAACTGTCTCCTTGGGTGTGGCTTGACCATGTATGAGACCCCAAAGCCTGCGTTCTGAATGACACACTTCCCCCACCAAGGCTACATCCTCTCTACAAAAGCACACCTTTTAATAGTGCCCCTCTCTATGGGAGACATTTTCTTTCAAAACAACACTGCAGCCAGTATATTGCCTGTAGCTTTTGATCCTGCATTGACATTGGCATGTCAACTGATGGCGTCATTTTCAGGTCTTATTTACAAAGCATAACCTGGCCTTACCACAGATACTAGTACTGAAGGAGGTGTGGCCAGAGTGAAAGAGATCTGAAGATGAGAATAGAGACACAGGTGTTCTGAAGGAAGAAACGGGAAGAAAGGGAAAACTTTAAGTGGTATTGAGGAGGGGCAGCAGCTCATTCCTGTTCTTTTATCCCCACTTGAATTCTGCTCATATCTTGTCTTCATAGAACATGCACACCACTTTATGGTCTGATTTTATTTTTATGTGGCAGTGGTTTTATCATGACATTATCTCTGCTATCACTGGTTTAGTTTAGAAAAACCATGTATTGGGAAGAAATCACTTCTAAGTCCAGTGATACCATCATTACAATATTTGCTGAGAGCAAAGCTAATTTGTTTTTCTTTCTTTCTTTTTTTATTGATTTTTATTGAGCTTTACATTTTTCTCTGCTCCCATGCCTGCCTATTTTTTTTGTAATAAAGTTGGGCTGGCTATGGTACTGAGAAACAAAGAAAGGATAGTACAAATTCCAAATTCCCGCGGAATAGGGTGACACTATGAAATCACTTTGTTATCTCACCAGGTCTAGATTTTACAAAATTATCTAGAGCCTCTATTTGTTTGTGGCTTTTTTAAGGGGTAGAGAACAAATTTCCAATGAGAGGGAACATTTTTCTCGTATCAATTCTATCACTTCAAAACTATTTTTTTTGTGTGTGAGCACTGTTTTAGGAGAACTTAGAAGGCAGTTCTATGGTATTTTCGGCCTTTTTTCTCTCAGATAAGATTATTTAATGTGTAGTTTAAATTTTCTGTGGTTGGAAGACTCCTAAATGTGTAAAAGGCTTGTGGCACATAAATGAGCACCTGAGTTTGGATTGCCAATGTGCACATAAACGCCAGCCATGTAGGTAGAAGCCTCTAATGCTGGCACTGTGAAGAAAACCACAACTGTTGTGCTATAGCTATGCCATGTCCTGAAGACTGTGCTCCTCCCTAACATTTAAATCTTACACTCCTTCAATATCTTGTTCAATATATTCCATGATGCTTGGACAGGTTGATATTTAGGGCTAAAATCAAAATCAATTATTCTTAGCACTTTGTCAGTTGTGAATCTCTTGCATTAACTGCTACAAACTGCAAACAAGACAAGCTTCTCTGAGAAATGCTGAGAGGAGAACCGGTCTTTCAGCACAAACTTAAATATTTACAAGGCAGTTTGATAACATGACCATTTGGCAAAACAAAGTTGGTTATATGGCCTTGCTGGCCAGGGCATGTGACCAGGTCCAATAATACCAAGGGTGACTTCCCTTCTTCAAAGTGGGTGTCTGATAAATAACACTCCTGCCACCTTTCAACAAGTGGCTATAGCTAGTCTGGGAACTGGATTTATAGCATGGAGAGAACACAGCTGCAAGGATCATTGGTCGCTTTTCTCCCGCAGCTGCCTGCATAGCATCTTTGGGCACTGTGGAAATGAGCCAGCAGGGAGGAAGTTTCCATCTCAGCTCCAGCATGATATCTGTATGTTCAACGATAAAAGTGTGTTGTGTCTTTAGAAACAGGCTCTTACCATAAAACTCTGCTGGGTATCCAATGTAACTAGCTATATCTTGTAGTTTGTGGGGGCCTAATGGGAATTGCTTCACAAACAGCACACAGAGAAATAGCCTACACCTGACACTGACGTTTTAACTTAATAATCCTTAGCTTCTGGAATCTGCATTTTTCCATCCATACAAAATCCCCCCTTTCATACTTCTTAAAATTAATTTTAGTCATGTTATAAAGTAATATGTTTTGATGTGACTTCTTTATAAACCATAATTTGAACATTTTCTTCAGGCCACCAACCAACTGTGCTCTGTCATCTCCCTGGCATTTCCAAATTTTATAGTTAAGATTTTTTTTAGAAAGGTATTATTTCTATTACTACATTTTCTTTTTTTTTCTATGCACACTGAGGGTTTTGTTCAGCTATTCAGAGGAATGAATATATATCATATTCATGAAAATGAGTGGAATTGGAAATTATTATACTAAGCAAATAAGTGAAAAACAAACATTACAAGTTTTCTGTCATACACACAATGCCTCTATCTATCTATCTATCTATCTATCTATCTATCTATCCATCTACCTACCTACCTACCTGTTGATCTCTCTGTGTATACAATCATCAGTCTTTATATTATCTGTACATATGAAAATATAAGTGATATTATTAGGGGAAATTATATATAAAATGGAGGAAGGGAGCCAGGAGGTGGTGGCACATGCCTACTATTCCAGCATTCAGGACAGAGGCAGTTGTATCTCTGAGTTCCAATCTCATCTACAGAGCAAGTTCCAGGATAGTCCGGGACACACAGAGAAATCCTAGAGGAAGGGGGTGACAAGAAAGGATGATAGGAACAGCAGCAGCAACAGTAACAACAACAACAACAACAAAATTCAAGAAAGGAAACTATCACAATACATTCTTCTACTTGGAATACATACAAGAATATAACATAAGACAGAAATGAAGCTATTGTGGGGGGTGTACATTCTGAAACATGTAGGGAAACAGAGAGACAAGAGGTTATATATTAGAAAATCCAACATTTAACTTGTAGACAATGTTACAAAGAGGCTCACACTGAATTGTACATTTTCTTTTTTTAATTGAATTTATTGAGCAATACATTTTTCTCCCCTCCCCTCCCTTCTTCTCTCCTCCCCTTCAACCCTCTCCCAGGGTCTTTCAGGGTCCCTGTACTCCCAGTTTACTCAGGAAATCTTGTCTTTTTCTACTTCCCATGTAGATTATATCCATGTACATCTCTCTTAGAGTCCCCATTGTTGTCTAGGTTCACTGGAATTGTGAAATGTAGGTTAATTTTCTTTGTTTTCTGTCTAAAGGACTTTTGAGTGAGTATATATGATATTTGTCTTTCTGGATCTGGGTTACCTCACTCAATATGATGTTCTCTAGATCTGTCTATTTACCTCCAAATTTCAAGATGTCATTATTTTCAAACCTCATAATAGGTCTTCAAAAGACTTGCTCATTAGAAATGCTGATTTCCCATATTCCGGAAGAAACCAGTACTGTTAGCTCTGTGAAAATACTAACTGTTGTCTATTTGTCAAATGCTTCAATGATTTGTATCCACATCATCATCATCATCATCTGTGAAATATTCCAAAATATTCTTTTGTAAAACAGAACAATGCACAACAAATACATATCTCAATTTTAAATTCATAGTCCAATGCATTGTAATATTGTTACTCTTAAGCTGAAGAATGCTTTAATTTAAAAGAATTTGAAGAATTAGATAATATGAGTTTGCTAGTCTTACTAAATAACTTAGACTTTAACTTTTGCAGTGAGAGGAAGACAACTTTTTCAAGTATATTTATACCTAACCTGAGGTACTTGTTTATCAGTGATACTTTCATATGAAGGTTTTGTGTAATAATACTTATACACTTACAAATAGCATTACAAATTTTAGATTTTATTTAACTTAATGTTAATAATGCTTTTTAAAATTGTATGGCCAAAATTGCAAAGCTTGGAAAGGAAAGGTTATATATGCTTGCTTTTAGAAAAGTAACATAATATATTAACACATATGAAATGTATATTGCATAAAAGAATTCAATTTAAGTAATACTGCATGGAAAATTATATACATTTTACTTTATTCTGTAATGTAAAATCATTAATGAGGAAAATATGTGCTTTCTCAAGTGTTACTCTCTAGTGTCAAACTATAAAATAAACTTAATTATGTTTAGTTATAATACCTACTTTGCCAAAAAGTGTAGATTACATTTTGTAGTCTCCTAGGCTTCCTGAATTGATACTTTCATCTTGATTTGTTTCTTTTAAATTGCTGGTTTGTTTTGTTGAGACAATGTTGCTCTGTGTAGCAGTCCAGGCAGTCTTAGAACTCCCTCTGTAGACCAGGCTGGCCTCAATCTCAGAGATCTGCCTGCCTCTGCCCCTTTAGTACTGGGTTTAAAGGCATACACCACAATTGACTGAATGTTTGTTTTAACATATATCATCCTTTCAGGTGTTTATGTTTGCTCAAGGTTATAGGACGTAAAACAAACAGACAAAATATCCTACTTCATTGTTAAATATGATGTAAGCAATATATGAAAACATAGCTTCATTAAAGTATTGTCCTATGTTACAACACTGAGATCAAAATGTTTAAATTATAGAAAGTCATTTCATTTGTTTGAAGCCACTATTATTTTAACATATCTTAGTCCATATATGTGGTATATAATAGCTGGTAAAAGTTATAGAATGAATGACTTCATAAAATTTAAACCATTGGAAATAGGGAAAGAGAACAGTAAAATGGCTCACGGGGTAAAGGTTGTTTGTTGCCAAGATCAGTGACCTAAATTTGATCCACAGGATCCACATGGTTGAAGGAGAAGACAATCTGTTAAAACTTGTCTTCTACACATACATTGTACATGCATACAAAATAAATTAACAAAAATTGTCATAAGTCAATATTAAAATGATACAAACAAAGCAGGGATTGAGGAAAACTTGGTTTCATGGACAGGTATACAATCACAGTATTTTTCCCTTTTATTTTATATATATATATATATATATATATATATATATATATATTAGACTATTCATCATTCAATTATAAAATATACATTACATGCATGTCTCAGTGGAAGAAGAGAGCGGTGATTTATGTCATAGTTCTTGAAATTTTAAATAGTTTAAATCTTAATTTTTTTTAGAAAAGCACAATACTGCAAGGCAGTGAAGCCACATTGAATTTTCTCTAGTTTCAGATTTAAATGCATTGTATTTAGAAGGATTATGTAAATCCTTGAGACAAATTCACTTAACTATAGATAAGTATGTTTAACTACATGTTAATAATTTATAAAACTCTTAGGATGTTTATAAAGGAAACCTGGATCATTAGTATGGTGGAAGAAACTTAGTAGGTTATTTACTATTCGTGATAAATAAATATATGGATGTGAAATACAAATAAATGATGAAAGTATACTCATAAAAGGTAGCTACTAGAATAGTCATTTATCTAATAAAATCCAATCCATGGTAGGTTGTAAGTCATTAGTCACTGTTTAAGAGTGTCAAGATTCTGAATGTATACTCAAACTTTTAAAATGACATTAAATATTCTCTTTTAAAATGTGCTCATTTTTAGGTGCAATTATTTTATAAAATTTACTTTGTAGTAATTTTGGAATAGCCCCATTCAAATAGCAAGACTGAAGAGCGACAAAATAGTTTGTGTTTATTTCTTTTCCCTTCATAATTCGTATCTTTTATTCGGGTATTATACAGAAAAACTAAGGAATACAAGTATCTACACCTGCAAATAAATGTGAATTGCAGAAAAGATCTGAGAAAGCCACATATCTTGAAAACATACTCTGAGAATTTTTTTTTATTTTCTGTTGGCTAAGTGGTATGGATTAGTTGTCATTAGGGTTTGCAGCTATGAAACATCCATGTCATTGCTGGCCCAAAATGCATAAACATTTTATTTGTAAACTGTCACTTTCCTTACTGAATGAACTGTAACTTTAACTTCCAAGTTAAAACTGTAAAAGAGTTAAAAACATAAATAATGGAAAGTTTCACCATCTCTCCTCCATTGCCTAGAATAAAAATGCATGACAAAATGAATTAGTGTATTCAGTCATAGAATTATTCTCATCGATCATACTCACATATACACACACACATACATCCTAGTATTTATTATAAGAATATCACTCACTTTTACCCATTCCTCCTCTCTTTTTGATGATTTGCTCTAATTTTTATTCCTCAACTTGATTTTTTAAAACTAGGTTCTTCTTTCGTACAATATATCCCAACCACAGTTTCCCCTCCCTCCACTTCTAGCTCCACCTCCAGCACCTTCCCATTCACCCAGATCCACTCCCTCTCTGCTTCCTCTGCAGAAAGGAGGGGATCTCCAAGAGATGACTTCCAGACAGGACAACAGAAGATACAATAAGACAAGGCAAAACTCCTCATTTTGAGACTGGAAAGTCAACTCGCTATGAAGAAAAGTGTCCCAAGCACAGGATAAAGAGTCAGAGATCTGCCCATGTCCACTTTTAGGATTCTCACAAGGGTAGCAAACAAAGAGCCACAACATACACAAAGGACCTAGTGCAGATCCATGCAGGCCCCATGCGTGCCCCTTCAGTCTCTGTGAGCCCATGTGACTCCTGCTTAGCTGATTTGGTGGGACATGTTCTCCTGGTGTCTTACATTTCCTATCACTCCTACACAGTATTTCCTGCTCCTATTTTCACTCATCCATTATCCAATTGAGATTTCCAATTTAGACGCTCTATCCACATATCTGGCTGTGAGGCTCTGTTGCCATCAGTTGCTGGAGGAAGCCTCTTTGATAACTATAAGAAGAGGCACAAATCTATTACTATAGAAGAACGTCATTAGGAATCATTTCATGACTTTTTTTTTGCCACTTGCGTTTGGTTCTACCATAAGTCTCTGGGCAATTCAGTCTCTGGTTCCTGGTCATACAGGTAGTGTAGGACATGGCCTTCTTCTCTTATTGTGGACAAGTTAAAGCAAAAGTTGATTGGCCACTTGCCCTTGTTCTGTGCCACCATATCTTTCAGGCAGAGCAGATTGTAGGTGGAGAATTGTGTGCCGGGGTTGGTGTCGAGGTATGTAGTTCCATAGCCTGCAGAGTACCTTCTTGCGATGAGACTAGAATGTAGAGGTGAATGTTACAAGCTTGCCCTGCTTGATTTCTCTATGGTCAGTGAGCTCAGTGGAAGTTGTCCTCAGCAACTGCTGTCAGTTTTCAGAGGATAACTTTTTTCCTAGCATCAGACTGGGTTGTTTACGCATCTCCATAGGACCTCTTTGGCCAACAAGAAAAGACAGTCCCACCACTAGTTGCCTTTTCTGACTACAAACGATGACCAGTTCAGACTCCCTACCCTCTATTGTGCGGAGTCCTCACTAGAGTCACCCTCATAGATTGCAGGAGTTTCTGCTGCACTAGGTTTCCATACCACCCCCTCAACTGCTCCTAATTCCAACAGTCCTAGTGACTTCTCATCACACCTATAGATCAATGAATCTCTTAACGCTTAGGAAAGAAACTTTTGTTTGCAGTCCATTTCAGTTAATATAGAGATCCACAACCGGTCAAGGTGCAGAGAACAAAGAGATTGGAAAGTACTCAGCCTTAAAGCAGTCATCTGGATCATGCCCCCTCTTCCTGATGCTCGGGGATCTTTGTTAAAGAGGAGGAGGAATGATTTTACGAGCCATAAAGAATAAATGACTCCAAGGAAACAATATTTTCTTGCATTGTTTACTGCAGTGCTACATTGCAATGCCAAAGCAGTTGCAAATATGAATTCTCAGCCATACAGAGAGTTAAGCTTAAGCCAGACAAAATTCCAACATGGAGGGGGAGTTGAGCAAGAAGTCCCACCCATATCTGAGTTCCACCCATACTGATAGTGCTTGGAGAGGCAAAATCAGTTTTCTTTAAATCGTAGCCTCTGGCATGTTTATCATACTCCAGTGAAGGCCACATACCCAAGAGTATATGGAAGCAGAAGTTGGACATAATGGCCTTTATTTTAAAATAGAAAAGGACACAAATGGGTAGGGTTTGAAGAATGTGATGGATCTGAAAGAATTATGGGAAGACGCTGACTATTATTAAATATATTATTAAATATTTATTATTAATAATATTAAATACATTTAAATAATATTAAACACTAAATAATTATTAAATATTAAATGTATCTATAGTATATATAGTAAACATATTTTATAAATGCATGTGAAAATGCACACAAAAATCTACACACAGAAAAATATATATACACGTACTTTAATATAATGAAAACTATCATTATACTTGGTATTGAAGTGATATAGGCCACAATATTTATCCATGCAGAGTTTAAACTAACACAAAAGAAAACCTGCTAAGATCATAGCAGCATGCAAATATCTAACAACGAGGGTTGGATAGCTGTTTTATAAAATATCTAAAATATTAAATGCAGTGTAATTATTAAAATGAATAAATAATGGGGATTACTGTTTACAAAAATCATTTTATCTACATATGATCTCTTATTTGTTTAAGCCTTGTGGATTTTTGTCTATGAAAATTGCTTATATCATATAAAAGGATGTTCGTCTTACTTTCTTTTCTATTACTGTGAGGAGACATCATAACAAAGGCATTGTTTTTTTTTTTTTTTTTTTGGTTTTTCGAGACAGGGTTTCTCTGTGGTTTTGGAGCCTGTCCTGGAACTAGCTCTTGTAGACCAGGCTGGTCTCGAACTCACAAAGAACCGCCTGCCTCTGCCTCCCAAGTGCTGGGATTAAAGGCATGCGCCACCACAGCCCGGCAAAGGCATTGTTTTTAAATAATAAGTTAGAGCCTTGCTTCTATTTTCCAGAGGGTGAGTCTAGGACCATCATGATGGGAAGCATGGCAGCAGGTTCACAGCAGGCAGACAGGCATCAGGCAGGCACAGAAATAGAGCAGCTGCAGAAAGCTTACATATTATTTATAAGAGAGTGGCAGAGAGAATGAGACTGGGCCTTGTGTATGCTTTTGAAACCTCAAAAGCAACTCCCAGTGACAAGCCTCCTCCTGCAAGGCCATACTTCCTAATCTTTCCCCAAACAGTTTCCACACACTAAGGACCAAGCATTCAAATGTATGAGCCTATGGGGTTAATAATGCATGCGCCTATGGAGTTAATTCTCATGCAAACTATCACAATGATCATAGATGTCAAGAAAAAGCACAAGTTTGTTGATCATATTAGGATAAAGTGAGAAGAAAAAGGGATAAGCAAAAATAGAACCATTAACTCACGATAATTAGGAAAGAAACTTAATATGTCATTCAGGCACTTGTGCAAATAAAATGTTTGAATGTATAAATAAATAATAGCTTAAAATTTAAAATATTCAATTTTATTTGATATTAGGAACAAAAATATAAAAATATGCTTATCAATAGAATCTTATATAAAGTTGCAATGTATATATATATATATATATATATCATGTGATGTTCAAATCAAATTAAATACAACTCTTCAAATACCACATATTTCTGGTGAAAAATTCCAAAATCTTTTGTTCTACCATTTTGAAATGTTCACAACATTATTGTTGCCTATAGTCACCCTATCATGCAAATTGTATGACAGAAATTTTTGCTTCTATTATACTGTAACTTACTGACCCTTAATTAGCCTTTTCCCAGCACAACCTTTCTAATTCCTGTGCTCCGACTATACTGTGACCCACATTCTAGTCTCAACATCAATATAAATCAACTTTTGGAGATTTTGCAAAGGAGCTCTACCAAACAGTGCTTGACATTCTGTGCTTGCTTTATTTGAGATTACATAGCTAAATGCAGTTCCAACCATTTTATTAGAAATGAAAGAATTTAAACTTTTCAATGACTGAATAAAAATGCATTGGGTATATGTACCACATTTTTCCTTGGTATATTAGGTTTTAGACACAAAGGCTGATTTCATTGGAACAATCCTGTCTCTCTGTCTCCCAAGAATATGAGATTATATACATATACCACAAGGCCCAAATTTATGTGCTTAATTTTCTTTAGCTCATGTTTTGCTTAATTTTAATTAATAAGCTTGGAACATAAAAGATAAGTGACATAGTATGTCTTGATGGTGTGTTTTGTGTTGTTATAAGAAATTTCGCATAACTGGTCACTTACCAAAATGTTTATTAACAACTATTACTACTACAGGTCAAAAGGCATGATGTTAGCATGGAAGATAGAATCACATGTTAGAAATCTGTGTGTGTGTGTGTGTGTGTGTGTGTGTGTGTGTGTGCATGCGTGTGTGTGTGAGTGTGTGTGTGAGTGTGTGTGTGTGTATTTTTGTGTATTTGTGTGTGAGGGAGAGAGAGAGAGAGAGAGAGAGAGAGAGAGAGAGAGAGAGAGAGAGAGAGAGAGGAGAGAGCTTGGTTATATACCAAGGAATGAAAACAAAAATACAAACTGAGAAAACCAAAATTATATTATAGTAACTTTTATGGAAACTAATCTAGGTCCTTGCTATACATGTCTTTATACATGAAAACCTATTTCTTCTAAAGTTGATTCCCTCAACAACTTGAAATTCTTTCACCAAGTCCCACTTTTATGTTTCTCCATCTCTCAGTTCTTTACAAAGGGATCTAAGCTGTCACCATATGCAACCCTTGAGGACAAACAAAATTTACTATGAAAAGTAAAACACATATTTTGTTTCCCAAATCAGTCCTCTGAAGAGACAAGATAGTCACCTATTAGCTACAATTGCTTTTATAAGAGTTGTAATATTTTTCTAAAGCAAGAGATTTCAGACAAATATTTTCATCCAAAATCGTCATATCAGAATTTCTTTCTTTCTTTCTTTCTTCCTTCCTTCCTTCCTTCCTTCCTTCCTTCCTTCTTTCCTTTCCTTCTTTTTTTTTAAAGACAGAGTTTCTCTTTGTAGCCTCCACTATCCTGAGACTTGTTCTGTAAACCAGGTTGGCATCGATCTAATAGATATTTTCCTGCCTCTGCTTCTGAGTGCTAGGATTAAAGTAGTGCACCATGACTTCCAGGCCAGATTTTCTTTTATACTAAATAGAAATACTGCTGATTCTTCTTATTTTATTTTTATGTGTTTTGTTTCTAAGTTTCAACTTGATTTGATACTAGTCAGCATGTCATAATTTCATGCATCCTTTTGTGAATTATTACTATTATCCATTTTATTTGGAGAACTCTGATTGGTCTCTTTAATGTGCAGTGGTACATTCATATGTTAATGCTTTCATTATCCAGTTCCTAGGTACTTATTTAATATGGAAAATGAACTTAAAAATGCATTTCATTTCATTTTTGCATTACATTTTTTAATCTGTACTGTTGCTTAGGCTCTAAGAATAGCTAAATGCAATACTTTCACATTTTGTTTTATTTATAATTAATCATTTGCTATCCATTCAAATAGTTTCTTTTTTTTTATCAGGTTGATTTGGTGAATATAGGAAGCAGTGACATAGTGGATGGAAATCATAAGCTGACTCTTGGTTTGATTTGGAATATCATCCTCCACTGGCAGGTAAATATACTACCAGACATTGCCTTTTTATAAAAGAGGTTGCTAACCCCTTTCATTTAATTGACCTACAAAATAAACACATATCACTGACATTACCTAGCCATCTTCCCAGGACTGCCTTTTAAATTTACACATGTATGTCATTTTGGATAGGATAATCACAAAATATGTTCTGGAATAGTTGTAGGGATATTGTTGAAATTTTGTCATGGGGTAAGGTTGGCAAAATAAGACAAAATCCCAACCATATCTAAAAATTTTTAACAAATATGTGCACTTAACAAACTATAGAATTTTATAAAGGAAAAATTATCTGTTCCTTAAATGACCATTGTAAAAAAAATAAACTTATCAATCTTGTATTTTCAAAATATATATCTATAATGATGAAAGATTAATAGAATAGGAATATTTTTAGGAGTATGCCTGTTATACAGTCAGCTTTTGGAATCGCATTTTTCTCAATAACTTGAGGATAGGGCTTTTTGTGCTTGTCTAATTTATTCTAACTCATAGGTCATTTGGTTAAGTGAAAATCATATGAACATTTAAAGTCATTACAACATGAGCTTAAATTTAAACGTACCTATTTACTAACTTAACACTATTGGATATAATGTCATAATAATTCCTTTTCTCTCAAAAGGGAAATGCATGAACATGTTTTCATTTCCTATCAGGATTAGATGAGAAAATAGCTGCTGTTAAAATAGTGGTGTATACTTATTTTCAACTGTAAGTAAAAATGACAAGGATTGCTTAGCATCTTTAAAGAGTTTACATATTTGGAGATAGTTGAGATATGCCTGCCTTTTCTTTTTTCTAAGATATATTTTTAACCATAAATTACTAATTCTTTGTGTAAAATTCAGTGTTCTTCAATCAGGCTTAATTCATCTGTTCAGTAGCTTCTCAAAGTATCTGTAGGAACGAATGTTTTTCTCTAGTCAAACGAAAATTTTAGGTTATTTACAGAGATGTGTAACCATCACAACAGACCAATTTTAGCACTTTTATACTACCTCCAGGGGAAATTTCTGTGCATTTAAAATCTGTCAGAGCTACTACTCTAGTCTTGGAAAATGACTAAAGCATTTCTTTGTATATATTTTTGGTTTGGGGATATACTGCTCCAATGGGATCTTCTATTTTTATTAGAAATTTTTTAATACAATCTTTTCTCATTTTGCATAGCTATCCCCATTCCCTCTGCCTCCCCTGCTCCTGCCTCCTCCACCTTCCCTCTACACCATTTCCCCCATCCACTCCTCAGAATGGTTAAGGTTTCCCATGGGGAGTCGACAAAGTCTGACATTTCACTTCCAGGCAAACCCAAGGTCCTCCCCACTACATCTAGGTTGAGCAAGATATCACTCCAAAAAGAATGGGCTCCGAGATATCAGTTTAAGCACTAGAGATACATCCTGGTCCCACTGCTATTGGCCTCACACACTGTCCAAGCCTCATAAATGCCCCCCACATTCAGCAGGTCTAAATTTTATTTATATACAGATGTGCCCACTATCAGTCCAGAGTCAGTGAGTTCTCACTAGCTCAGGTCAGCAGTGTCTGTGGGTATCAGCATCATGGTCTTAACTCCTTTTCTCATATTATCACTCCTCCCTCTCTTGGACTGGTCTCAGGTATCTCGGTCCAGTACTTCCCTGTAGATCTCTGTATCTGCTTCCATCAGTTGATCATTGAAATTCTATGATGACAATTAAGGTAGTCATCAGTCTGATTACAGGGGAAGGCCAATTTAGGTATCTTCTCCACTGTTGCTTAGAGTCTTAATTGGAGTCATCCTTGAGAATTCCTGGGATTTTCCTTAGTGCTGTTTCTTAATAGCTCTTTAATGGCTCCCTCAATCAGGATATCACTTTCCTTTATCTGCTTCTCTGTTCTTCCCTTCTCTTGAACATCCCATTCCCTCATGTTTGCCTCCTCCCTCCCCTCCATGTCCCCCACCCTCCCTTCTCTCCCCCCTCATAATTTTCTCAGGAGGTCTTGTCTGATATGTGTTCTTTTCTGTGAAGATTCTTTCATTGGGTATAATATTTGGCCATGATTATTCCATTTACTTGAGTTGAATTTTATTTAGAATTGTAAATATTACTTAGTCTGATGTAAAGTGGAGGGACCAGCCATGTACTTCCTCAGTTGAACAGCCATACTGATAATTCCATTGTCCTGATATATTTTTATTTTGGCTGGGCTCAACTACATTTTACAGCAGTATTAAAAGAACAGAAAACAAATATAACTTTTAACATGATACAAAGCTGGCTAGTTTCTAGCCATTTTCATATAGAAATGGTTTCAATAAAATCAGCTATGTGTCAACATACCCTGCCTCCCACCAATGATTTCATTATGCTGCTCAGTATCTTTCAAAATATCTTCAAGGAGGAAACATTTCCATGCAATCAATTGTTTGTAGAATTAAGCTGAAACATTTAAAAAATGAAATAAGGCACACAGGACCACAAAAGACACCAGAAGTGCCAGTAGAATGACTGTAATAGTTTTGAACACATTTCTCTGATGACCCTAGTAAGAGCTTCTGAGGGCACCCAGTCTGTAGATGATGCTGGGCATTATGGCCACCAGCTGTGACAAAGCAAGGAGGACAACACAGGGATTCAGAGATCTCCAAAAGGCTTGTGAACTTGTGTTCATCATTGAGTTGGTTTTCCACAGGATTCCATCAAATCTCGTCTCCTCTAGTGCCCTTGCAACTCCTTTTCCACTCACTCCAAGATAGAATGTCAACATTGTGCTTTCTGATGTTTATTCTTTGGGAGGCATAACATGAGGGACTGCTTGTGGGGGTTTCTGTCCTGCCCAGTTCCCACAGTTGGTTAGCCCCAAAGAAATTCACACAGAGAGTCTACATTAGATATAAACTTATTGGCCCACTAGCTCAGGCCTCAGAGTAGCTCTTATAACTTATATTAACCCATTATTCTTATCTATGATAGCCACATGGCTCAGTACCTTTTTCGGTGGGATAGGTCACATCTTGCTTCTTCTGTGGTCTGGGCAGGACTGTGGAGGAATGGGCTTCCTCCTTCCCAGCATTCTCCCGTTCTCATTGTTCCACCTTTACTTCCTGTCTGGTTGTCCCACCTATACTTCCTACCTGGCCAATCAGCATTTATTTAAAACATGATTGACAGGATACAGACAATTCCCCTGCACCATGGAGGGGAGGTGTTGTTATGGGGAGAAGGATTTTTACACCCAGAAATACTAAAAGAAATTCCCTTATTTACTGTTTTCCTTATTTAAGACATAATTATACAGTGCATCTACTTTCCAATTGTGTACTTAAAGTACCTTAGCTTTGTGAATGCAAGTATACAGACTCTTGCATTCTCTTCCTACTTACATCACCTCTCCTAGCATGCTGACACATTTTCTTAAAACCACTTAACAATCCTTAAAAATTCCCTTGCTCAATACTCTTCATTCATCCTTGAATCCCAAAAGATTCTCTCACCAAGATCATATATGTGTTTTTATACTAAATAGCGAAGTTTCAATATCTCAGAAAAAATAAAAGCAGACTCTGGTCAATATAATATATTTTATAGATTTATTCAATTGTGAATAGCATTAAAGCAAATGCATATATGTAAATATTTTCTTCCAACGCCATGTATTATGTTTTTTTTTTTTTTTTTTTTTTTTTTTTTTTTGTTTTTCGAGACAGGGTTTCTCTGTGGTTTTGGAGCCTGTCCTGGAACTAGCTCTTGTAGACCAGGCTGGTCTCGAACTCACAGAGATCCGCCTGCCTCTGCCTCCCGAGTGCTGGGATTAAAGGCGTGCGCCACCACCGCCCGGCCCATGTATTATGTTTTTAATACTGCTATAAAGAATGTTGGACTTGTGAAACTTGTGAATGTCAAACTTACTTCTCCATCATCACCTTTCTAGTCTCCACTTCATATACAACTCTTATCCTGAAAAGAAACTGAATATATACATTCTGAAATAAGTGGCTTTGAAAAAAATTCTGATGTCATCTGACCATGGTGGTGCTCTCCTATAATCCCTGTTGTCAGAAGGCTGACAATGGAGAGTTATGAGATCAAGGCCAGGTAGTGTTACATAATAAGAACTTGACTTTATAATAAATTAAAGGATATATAATATGTGCTCATGTGATATTAAATCAGGTACCTACCTCTGATGGCTAAGCTAAGGATAATTCTTAATTCTAAGTGTTATTCACATTGGTATATTTATTTTTAATATTACTTCAACATCCAATTACCAGAGAGTGCCATGTTTTCTGCTGCTGAAAGTCCTTTCTGCAAAGTCCTGCCAAACTGTGCAAATTAGTTCTTGCCCTGTTCCTCATCAGGATGACACATCTCTTCATTGCCTGATGCTCAAGAGGGATACATTTAGGGAAGTAGTTTAAGTGGGCAAACCTGTGCTGGACACATGTTTATTAATTCATGCTCTGGAGACTGAGAACAGTGGTCGCAGGAGTTGAAAGAAAAGGAGCTATAGCCTCATGGTGACAGAGAATCTAAGTGGCTTTATTTAACACCATGGTGAATCTGGCCAACAGTGACCTAACTGAAGTTCAGATGGCTGATAGTTTATTCTGTTCCATTTTATCAGCAATGGAGATGTGTGACAGCAGAAAAGCTGTGACCGTTGGTGACAGGGCTCTGAAATTCAGGTAGCTGCCCAGGAGACTAACAGCAGGAGTCTGTGTGATAACAGCTGAGTAACAAACTGTTCCTCGAAGGGGAATCTTTGCTGGTACAGCTTTCTGTACATTATACGTTGTTTACCTAGCTAGGTAACACTGTCACTTTTGCCATTGCCTTTTTTCACTGTTAAAGATGGAATTCAGAATCTTTCACAGGCTAAAATTGTGCCCAAGCCATCATCTACGCATCTACCCTTCCTTTCTTAGTCATGATTGCATTCCTATTAACAAATATTTACATATTTGTTTCAGTTGATACTTTCATAAGCACTGTGAGTCTTGAAGAAAAGATTATTTTCTGATTCCCAGTTCATCTTTCTAGCCATCTTAATGATTTCCTGGCAACAATTTTTATGTAGGAAAGGGAGAAACAATAATTATACATACATATTACTCTTTCTTTTTCTCTCAGTAATATTTTGCTCTAGTAGAAGCGATGCCAATGAGGCTGAGCCTGATAAGCTGAATTAGACACACAATGATGCTAAAAGCATTTTGGATTGAATATTGTTTTGTCCTTAAACATTATACACATAGAGGACAGTCTGATCAAGCATTTTGCAAATGAATTCCATTCATCATTGGAGGCTTGCCTGATCAGAGAAAATCCATCATCACCAATATGCCATTAATGACTTATTTCAACTCTGCTTCAACAAAGTACACAAAGCATACATCTACAAATGGTTGTACCTGGGGGTCATGAATGTCATAATATTAGAATATGCTGTGAAAGATTATATATTGTATATGATTATTTGACCTACTTATCTATAGAGTAACTAGGTAAATAGGTAGTAGGTCAGAGATGAGTGACAAAATTGTGGAGAATCCAGCTCTAAGAGATAGAGAGAGTTATCAGCAGATTGTGCCACACATCTACACAGATTTCATACATTCAAACTATCACCATGTTTCAAATATCATCTCTAACTTTATAAGTGTTTTAAAATCAGATTTTATATTATACCCCATAATTTACATTCAACAGTTCATAAAAAGACAACTAATATGAGTTGTTAAAATATGTATTTACTGCAAAGGCAAATATATGTTAATCTCTTCATAGATAAAAAATCCAACCCAAAATATATTTATATTTCACATTGATGCATAATGATTGCATATATATTGTCACATCACATTTTTGTGCACACATACCTTAGGTTTACACAAAGGAAAACTATGTAGGTAAGCATTAATCATATTTACTTACCTACTCTTGCAAGTATCTAATAATGGATCCATTTTTAGCTTTTAAAAGAAAAAGAATAGTCACTTAAATGATTCTGTAGATTAAAAAACCTGAAATGAAGTATCACTTCATTCTTAAAATTTATAAAAATGTTTAGAATGTGCATTTTTATCAGACTACTTAGGGGAATGAAAGTTTGAAATTCAATAAATTTCTAAATAATATTTGTAACTATTCAAGACTAGGAAACAATTGTGCTGAAAGCAATTGATAAAAGGAAAATAAAGCATGCATCTATAGCTGTTAGGCACGCATATTCCTCTTTTACATATTGTTAACTTGTCGATTTTTAAAAATTTCAACAGGTAAACATTTTCAGTCCAGTCAGTGTCTGTGAGTTATTATTGCTGTTGTGAAACACCATGGCTAAAGCTTTATGGGGCAGAAACAGTTTATTTGGCTTACACTTTCACATCACTGTTTATTATTGGAGGAAGTCAGGACAGAAACTCAAACATGGAAAGGAACTAGAGGCAGGAGCTGATGACAGGGGCATAGAAGCATGCAACTCAGTGGCTTGTACTATTTGAACAGTCTGCTTTCTTACAGAACCCAGGACCACAAGACCAGGGATAGTCCCACCTACAACAGCATGAGCCCACCCAAATAAATCACTATTTTTTTTTAAAAGAAAAATGTCTTAAGGGCTTGCCAGTAACCTGATCGTAGGAAGGCAATTTCTGAATTGAGGTTCTCTCTTCCCAGATATAAAGCTAGTTGGTGCAGTTAGTTAGTATAATAGGCATTATCTTTTAAGTTACAAAATGGATCTAGGGTATTTTTAGTTCACTGTATTTTGGAATGTTGTGAAAACAATCTTCTTTCTGGAGATAAATAATCTGGTGATTAAATGGATAGGTAACTTGCTGAATTTCATATAGTAATCTAATAGAAAGGAAAAAATAATATGCATTATAAAGAAAAATATTGTCCTTAAATTATAGAATGACTTAACTTTTAGTTTCATTTTGCTCCATCCAGCCCCTACTGTGTTTCCTCAACTCCAAAATTGTTACCCTCTTTTTATTCAATTATTGCATATGTGTGTGTAAAACATATGCAATATATATAATTACATCATTCTGAAGGGATTTTTGTTATTATAAGCAAACATTTTCTTACTAAAACTGCTTTTCTATTTGTAAACACTAGTGATTTATCTTACTATTGACTAAAAATAAGTCTAATATTTTATACCCTGTCTTTTTAAGTCTATTGAAAGTTATAAAAAGAGCAAGTCTCATAACAGTATTTTAGTATGCTAGACTCTAAAGATGATATTGAACATATTTCTCAGACAACAATCACACCGAATTGATTCCTAACCAATTTCAATTAGAGTTAATGCTGATTCAATGAAGTGTATTGCTTATAATCTCTCTCTCTCTCTCTCTCTCTCTCTCTCTCTCTCTCACACACACACACACACACACACACAAACAGACATACACACATATGTTTGTGTTTCAATTTAATAGTACTGTCAATTGGAGAATAAGTATAATAAGCATACAGATTTCCATATTTGTCCAGTAAAACAGGCCATCAACAGGTAAGACTCACCTTGACAAACATGCCTTTCATTTCCCTGGTATAGTCCTTTTCTGTTATGAAAACAAAACACCTGAGTCTGGGTACTTATTGAGAGAGCGAGAGAGAGAGAGAGAGAGAGAGAGAGAGAGAGAGAGAGGTTTATTTAGCTTGTAGTTTTGGAAGGTGAGAGTACAAAATTACTTTTTCTTTTTTTTTCTTGACATCTCTATTTATTTATTTTTTTATTATTTAATTTATTTATTTATTAAAGATTTCTGCCTCCTCCCCACCACCGCCTTCCATTTCCCTCCCCCTCCCATGATCAAGTTTCCCTCCCTCATCAGCTCGAAGAGCAATCATGGTTCCCTGACCTGTGGGAAGTTCAAGGACCACCCACCTCTATCCAGGTCTAGTAAGGTGAGCATCCAAACTGTGTAGGCTCCCCCAAAGCCAGTACATGCAGTAGGATCAAAATCCCATTGCCATTGTTCTTGAGTTCTCAGTAGTCCTCATTGTCCGCTATGTTCAGCAAGTCCAGTTTTATCCCATGCTTTTTCAGAC
Organism: Microtus oregoni; assembly: GCF_018167655.1. Taxonomy (NCBI): domain Eukaryota; kingdom Metazoa; phylum Chordata; class Mammalia; order Rodentia; family Cricetidae; genus Microtus; species Microtus oregoni. Next base: position 15,771 of record NW_024544343.1, on the reverse strand, counting down.
CCAGGCCAGCTGGCCTTAGTGGTTCCCAATAGAACATCCCCATGGTCTCACTGTGTGGGTGCACCCCTCGCGGTCCTGAGTTCCTTGCTCCCTCTCCCATAGTCCCCATCCTCCAAATTTACTCAGGTGGTCTTGTTTGTTTCTATTTCCCATGTATATTAGATCCATGTACATCTCTCTTAGGGTTCTCATTGTTGTCTAGGTTCTCTGGAACTGTGATTTGTAGGCTGGTTTTCTTTGCTTTATGTTTAAAAACCACTTATGAGTGAGTACATATGATAATTGTCTTTCTGGGTCTGGGTTACCTCACTCAATATGATGTTTCCTAGATCCATCCATTTGTCTGCAAATTTCAAGATGCCATTATTTTTTTCTCCTGTGTAGTACTCCATTGTATAAATGTACCACATTTCCTTATCCATTCTTCAGTTGAGGGGTATTTAGGTTGTTGCTAGATTATAGCTAAGACAAACAAACAATTCTGCTATTAACGTAGTTGAGCACATGTCCTTGTAGTATAGTTGAGCATCCTTTGGGTAATTATTATTATCAAAAGTGGTAATAATCCAATAAAAAATGGAGTACAGACCTCAACAGAGAACTCTCAACAGAGGAATCTAAAGTGGCTAAAAGACACTTATGGAAATGATCAACATCCTTAGTCATCAGCAAAATTTGAATCAAAACAACTCTGAAATTCCATATTAGACCTGTTAGAATGGGCCAATATCACAAACACTCACAACAACTTATGCTGGAGAGGTTTGGGGTAAAGGGAAAAGTCCTGCATTGCTGGTGGGAGTGCAAACTGGTACAGCCCCTTTGGATGTCAGTGTGGCGATGTCTCAAAAAATTAGGAAACAACCTTCCTCAAGAACCAGAGTCAAAACCCTGTCTCGAAAAACCAAAAAAAAAAAAAAAAAAAAAAAAAGAACCAGAGGCATTACTATTTTAAAAATGTGAGGAGTACTTGTTTGGGGGTATGTGCTTTTTATTGAAAATTTCTTTAACAAACAGGTCAAAAATGTGATGAAAACTATCATGGCTGGATTGCAGCAAACCAACACTGAAAAGATTCTTCTGAGCTGGGTCCGACAATCAACGCACAATTATCCACAGGTTAACGTCATCAACTTCACCACCAGCTGGTCTGATGGCCTAGCTTTGAATGCTCTCATCCACAGTCACAGGTAAATTTGAAATTTAAATTGTTTTTTAAGTATTGATTTAGACACTAATGATGTATTTTATTGCAATATGACCTGTCTACTAGGAAAAATGGTGTTCACAATATCGATCTAAGTATTTATTGAAACAGACTAAGCATATCATCATATATTTACCTGCTTATGTGAGATAGGGCATCTCTAGGTAGGTATTCCTGTCTCAGTTCTCAGAATAATGGGATTACATGCTTTAAACACCATGGCTAGGAGTTTTCTAATTTTTTAGTTACATATGGCTGTGGTTGAAGGAGGAACAAAAATGAACACATTTTATACTTAGACTCCAAAACAACCCGATTATTTCATGACTTTGCTAATAAGGGGGCTGATAGATTTCAATAGAAGCAGAAATAAGTTTGAGCCTAGACTACAGAACTCAAAGTGGTTTCAAATTTTATGCAAGTGGTTTTAGTGAGATCACCATTCTCAGATAAATAATGTACAGGTAAACATTTGTCATATGAAACATAAACTTCCATAGCAAACATCATGATATCATGGACGTTTTCTTTCTGATGAGGATTAAAAGAAACATTAAGCATTTTAGTAACCATAGCAAAAAAGGGGGTGGGCATCTAGTGAGTTCAATAACTCAGTGTTCAGAACATCAAAAGAGAGTTTTTTTTTTCTATATAGAGCAGCAAAGCAATTTCTTTGAATTACGGAACAATTCTGTGGGCATTCATATAAATAACAGTATAACATAGTAAACTAAGCAGCTTTACTATAGTCCAGACAGTGTTCTAGTTTTCACAATGACAATTGTTATTTTAAAAAACAATTGTTTTATTTTCTTAGATAATAAAGTTTAATAAATTAATTTATAATTTTTCAAATAAAGTTATAATCATGTGGGAAAGGTGCATATATACATACATAATTATATATAAAATATATTATTTTAAAATACAATACTTTCATATGTACAAGTTATACAGCATCATTCTACATATGATTATATCATGTAATATTTCCTCCAAGAAATATCTACCTTGGTCTTGTCATTAACTGTTCTTTTAAATGACTCCCAAATTAATTGTTTATTTTTTTAATGAATTCCACTGGACTTCAGCTTCCCAGAATACCCACACAGGTTATCTTTTGTCACGTGTATTTATCTATTTTTGTTCCCTTTTCTTTTTCACCAAGTCTCCCATTTTTCTATACCACTCTTGTTTCCAAAGAAGGCCAGAATATAAATTTTCCTTGTGGTAAGGCTCAACTCAAGGGCAAACTCAAAGTAAGCATCTTTGTCAGGTGTCATGCTGCAGCTGGGCTTAATTAGTCCCATCCAGACCAGGTTTCCAGGTGAGAGATTCAGCAAAACTGACTGTAAAAAGTAGTCTGATTGGTTCTGATCCACACATTTAACAAGGTATACAGGCTGATTTTCATAGGTACAACAAAAGAAAGTTTTCCACAGCTTCAGTACAGTCAGTTAAGGATAGATTGAGCTATTGATTTTGCATCATCAGTTCATGCTCATTAATGCAGCCACATGCTTCACATTAAGGGCCTGAAGAAATATTGATCTTGCTCTTCATGTACATATTAGCAGATAAACAAAAATATTGAGGATTGGCTTATGTGCTCCTTGGTGGCTCTTTCCTATTTTCATTTCAAGTGGGAGACTTCACGCCTGGAAGCATGTTCACACACCATATTTGTTCATTTTCTTTTTATAATTTTTGAACATGTTTCTAAGTAATACAGGAAACATCCAGCTTGTCCTATCCCTGACCTACTTGTTCTCTGCCACAGTGTATCTGCATTTATGTATTTTGAATGAGCCATCAATAACTATCTTTTTATACATTGCATGTTTAGTTCTCAAGAGGTTCCTTACAGTTGCTTGATGCTTTTTCATGAATCACCTGCCTCTTTGTCTTTGAAAGATGTTAATATTGTTTATCTAGAGAAAAAAAAAACATGGTTGGACTTTCTGTTCCAAGGTGATTGTCATTGGCACTCTTAGGAATGTCATTCAGTACCCTGATTTCAATAATTGAGTGAGTAAGCTATATAGAACAGAGACAGCAAAGCACAGAGACCTTGGGAATGAAAAGGTTTATGTTCAAACACAATGTCCACTACAGTGAATTTGAAAGGAAGCCAGGTTATACTTTTACACAAAAATGATAATTGATAAGAAATATATACAAAATATAAACATTAAATTATAATAACCTTAAAAATGAATTTAAATTTTCATGCTAACTCCTTTTTCCTATCCCAGGATGTGGTTTAAGAAAAAGTTATCCATTATGTTACTGAGATCTCCCTTTGGTCTAGTTCTGCTCCTTGTTACATGTGATCTTTGTTGAAAGGATTCAGGTGAGAAGAGAGTCAGAATTTATTATGAAATAAAATAAGATACACCTGATGATAAAAATGGGTAGTTCTCAAAGAGGAAAAAACTATCATGGGATGAGAGTCAACGGTAGTCAGAGAGGCAATTTTATAGTGCAAGCATTGGAGGGGTGAGAATTGACATTGGACAAAAGGACAATTGTACCAACCTATATTTTTTAAGTAAGTGTTATACTATTTCTCAAAGTTACTCAAACAAACAGCTTTCCTGAAGTACATTTTCCTGCCAAAGTGATTGAGAAACTGATTTGAATTGATGGTTCCTAAAGAAGAAAGTGATTTATCTTTATTGTATACCAGAAAGTCAAAACAAGATAGTGTGATTTTAATTTTCTCAATGGTATAGAAAAATCATGTCTCCACCAAGGGTAAAAGAGAGATTCAGATTCAGATCCAATTCATTTACCAAAGACCTGAAATTGAGGTTTCTTATTTCATAAGCTGCTGATTATAAGGAAGAGTTCCATCCTCAATATCTTTTAACCCTGTTAATATTTGTCTAGCTACCTAAGAGTCATCCCCAGAATTGAAATCCTCAAAACATTTAGAAGGTAACTATTTAAAGACTTATATGTCAACTTTCCTAAGGGGCTTTGGGAGGATTTCCTAAGAAGAATTTCCTTTGTATGGTTTACTTAGGAGTAATGAATCTAGCCAGGTGGTAATGGTGCACACCTTTAATCCCAACACTTGGAGGCAGAGACAAGCACAGCTCTGTGAATTCAAGGCCAGCCTGAAGGCCAGCCTAAGAGCTAGTTTCAGGACAGGCTCCAAAGCTACAGAAAAACATTGTCATGAAACAAACAAACGAACATTATGAGTCCAGTTGGAAATTTTTAAAAGTTTGGTGGCTGGAGGAGAAGCTAAAAGTATAGGGAAAAAATCTTTCTAACTCCTTTCTAGGAGTTAATAATTGTTAACCCTAAGGACCCTCTCTATAAGTTCTGATCAGAACCTGTTAATATCCTGGTGAAGGCATTTTTATCATATTTCTGAATGGATTTGAAATTTCTATAATGCACATTGTTTGTAGATCATTGGAATTGATTGGATCTGCAGTCAGATTAGAGATTATATGCGATAATATACAAAAAGATCTGAATATACAAAAGGTTACCAATAATGTACTTCAGAAAGGCTTAGGCTTATGGTTAAATAAGGACCTAAGTACACTTCAGGGAATTCTTCATAGCATTTCCCTGTAGGGTAAGATGGTTCTTCTGTCAATATATTTTTTAAAGAATATTTTCTTGTTCATTTTACTTATTTATATAAGTATGTATCTGCTTGAGTGTATTTCATGTATGTGTAGGCACCTTCAGAGGCCAGACGAGGGCACTAGATCACTGAAAGATGCAGTTTCAAGCAGTTGTGAGTCATGCAACATGGGTGCTGGGAATGACTTCATGTCCTCTGGGAAAGAAGCAAGCACTCTTATTGAGCAATCTATTCAGTCTGATCCTGTTAATGTTATTTAGTGGATAAGTTGGGGGATCTCATTGGTAAATTCTGCTTTTCCAAAGGACTAAACTCTCCAAAAAGAATATTTAATATTTAATACTGAGAGATATATTTTTAGGCTGAATGATAATGAAGATAAGAAAATGTCACTGTGTCCTTAAAGAGATCTCATGTTTGAAGAAAAAATTTAGTTTCAAGCATATTAAAAAAACCTGAATAGCAAATTTTTAAAGGTACATAATGTAAGGCATTCCATGCTAGGAAAGATATTTTTAATGGTAACAGCATAAACTATTTTCTTAAAAATAAATTTTAATTGTTTGAGATGAATAGGACTATGTCAGTTCCACTTTCCATTTCCTAACCTAAACCCTCCCCCTTCTCTTTCAAATTCATGACCTAAACATGACCTGGACAAGGAGAATACCAGTAGAAATGCTAACTTGAAGGGGGAGAAACTCTTTGAGGTTTCAACCATAAACAAAGAACTATATGCCAGTAAGGTGTGCTAAGAGTAGGAATAGCAATGTTCCCTAGGGAAGGGCACAACAATTGATTATCTGATACCAAATGGTCAGCCCTGAAAACATATACATGCAACTAACATGATAAGGACTAATAGCATTGTGTTTTTGTATTTAGAAGTGTATGTGCTTCATTGTTCTTGGGTGTGTATGTTTACGCTCATATACATATATATGTAAGAACAACTGAAGAAACGGGTTTAAAAAATAATTTATTTATCTATTCCTTATAATTTCTTATATGTTTACATAGTAGTTTGATATAGAAAATGATAAAGTCTATAGGTCTTGATCAGGCTTGTTCTGTTTGCTAGATAAAGAAATAAAAGGCAAAAAATTTTTCAATGCAGCAGGTAGCAGTAAAATATTATAACACAGCAAAAAGAATCAGCATCTTACATGCTTCCTCTGTATGGTAAAGTGAGGTGGGGAACACACTAGCTCATTCTGTCCTCCTTTAAAGATGAAGGATAGGATGACATGGGTTCTGATACACAGACATGAGCTACCTAAACCTTCCTATACAGGACAGACTGAGGTGCAGGAACACATGTTTTTTCTTGACCTTAAACATAGGACAGATTAAGGTTAGCACAACAAGGGTTCTATGAGACAGATGCTATCTTTTCCCAAGTCTCCTTCATAGGACACATCCAACCTCCTCTATTGGACAGATTAAGGTTGGAAAGATGTGGATTCTGAGAGTCAGACTGTACCTCCTTCCAAACCACCTACATAGGACAAAATGAACTAGAGAGACCAATAATTCATTTCTAACCTTCCTTTTAGCACAGGCAAAGGCTTGGGCAACATAAATAGTGAGAAAAATCTACCTTCGTAGCATACTTTGTAGGGCTTACTGGGGTGGAGCACACAGTAGTTCAGTTGTAACTACTTCCGTATACCCAATTACATTAGAATAACATCAATTTCAAAAGACAAAAGCAAACCCCCTGCAATTCTCCTTTGAAGGACAGTCTGAGATTGAGAGTTCATGAGGTAACTCCTATCCACCTAGAACACTTTGAAACTACACTGTAGAGTAGATCATGGTTATAAGAGCTTGGAATCAGAAACAGAAGCTAGTGCCTTCTAGTATAGTGGTTCTCTGTATGTGGGTTTCCACCCCTTTTGAGGGTCAAGTGACCCTTTCACAAGGGTCAATTAAGACAATTGGAAACTAAGATATTTATATTATAATTCATAACCATAGCAAAAAAATACAATTAATAAGTAACAATGAAAGAAATTCTATGTTTGAGGATCATGACTATACATATATATATATATATATATAGTTGCAGGATTAGAAAGGTTGAAAACTACTGTTCTAGCTCTTTTTCATAGGATAAAGTGGAGGTGTAGAACATGCTAGGATGCTCTTGTAGTTATCTGCAGTACAGATGAAGGTGGATTTTGAGAAACAAACACGGGGTTCCTTCAAGACTTTTTGGGAGGGAGGACTGAAGTAGGCTTCTCACTCCACTCCTAGTTATACTATGTGTAATTATGCATACATAGGACAAATAAAGGTTAGCGTGATGTCGATTTTAGAAGACAGAGACCAGCTCCCTCCAAGCCTCACCTGTAGTCTGGGCAGGTGGAGATCATTCTAGTTAATTACCAACTTCCCTCAGAGGACAGTTTAAGATTAGAACTATATGGATACTGAGATAAACTCAATAGCTCCCTCTAATCATGCTCTATAGGAATACTGTGGTGGAGAACACGCAAGTTCACTCTAATCCCACTCCGTAAGACATAAAACATAAGATGAAATGGATTCTGAGTAACAGACAGGAACTCCCCCCCCAAGCCTTCTTCTTGGGACATATTGAGTTATAGAACACAGTAGTTCACTCATAACCTGTTTAATAGGAAAGGCTAAGAACATGCATTCTGGGAGATAGATGCAAGTTCCTTAAAGCCTCTTTGGTAGGACAGAAGAAGTTGGAGTGCACATTAGTTCATTCCTTTCCTTATCTGTAGGGTATATCAAGCTCTGGAAAACCTGGACTTTGAAGGGAGAGAAACTCTCTCCCTCCAAAATTCTTCAGAAAGACAGACTGAAGTGGAAAGCATACTAATTAACTCCTATTAAAACTCCACAGGACTGATAAAGTTTAAGGTGTCCTGGACACAGTGTTTTACAGGAGAGATCAATTGTGATTCTGAGAGAAAAACACCAGCTCCCATCAAACCTCTTCTAGGAAGACTGAAGTTGAAAGCACACTAGGTCACCCCCTATCCTCCTACTTTGGATAGAGAAAGGGGCTGAAAACAGGTATTCTGAGAGACAGAAACAAGCTTCCTCTAAGTCTTCTTTGTAAGATACATTAAGATGGAGAGCACATTGGAATATAACTTGTACTTATGACAGATCAAGGTTAGAAATCAATGCATTCTGAGACAGAAAGTAGCTCTCTCCAGGCACTCTTTATAGAACAGACTGAGATGAATAACACACTAGTTCACTCCTACCATATTCTTATTACAGAACAAGGACCAGGCAAAGTGGACACTGAGAGAAAAACAATAGCTACCTCCAAGCTTCCTCCACATGACATGATGAGGTGGAAAGAACAGTAATTCATTACTTACATCTTCCATGGAGCATATCAAGTTAGGAAAACACAGATTCTGACAAACGCACACTAGATTCATATAAACTTCCTTGTAGGGCAGATTGAACTGAAGATCACACTAGTTCATTCTTAAACTCCTCAATAGGACAGGTGAAGGTTAGAATGATATGGATCCAGAAAGACACTAATTTTACTTAGACTCCTCTGTTAGATGCTGAGATGGGAATTACAAAATAACATTGCTAACATACTCCATTGGGATAAACAATTTAGGACAAAAAAAACATAAACTTGCTCCCTCCAATCCTCTTTTGTGGGATACAATGAGTTTAAATGCACACTATTTGTGCTTTTTAGTATAGATCAAGTTAGGATTGTGAGAGACAGACACTAGCTTTTTCTCTGAGACCCCTGGTAGGATATATTGAGAAGGAGAGCACAATGGTTCTCTTCTAATGTTATTTAGGGGAAATATCAAGGAGGTTTGGACAACATGAATTCTGAGAAATAGACACTAGCTTCCTCCAAACTTTATCCTTAGAGCATACTGAGGTAGAGAACCTACTAGTTCTTTCATAACTCACTCTTCAGAACATATCAAGTTAAGGACTAAATGAATATAGAGCAACAACTACTAACTCCATCCAAGATTCACACAATGAGGTCTAATGCATGGTAGTCTAGTCCTAACCTCATCAGTATAACAAATCAAGCTTAGGAAACTCTGGATGCTGATAAAGAGAAATTTTCTCCAAGAAAGAATTAGTACAAATTGAAGTAGACTACCTTATTTGTTTTTTTTACCTCTTACATAGGACAGATTAAGGTTAGGATGACATGGAGTCTGAGTGACAGATACTAGTTTCCTCCAATCCCCATTCCATGGGACAGACTGTTGTGGAGATTATGCTAGTTAACTCCTAATCTTCCTACTCTCTTCTGTAGAACAGATGGAGGTTAGGACAGCAAATATTTTGTTAGAGAGACACTAGCTCTATTCAAGCATCCTTAGTAGGGCAGACTGAGTTGGAGTATAAACTAGTTCATGTCTGTCCTCCTCAATAGGAAAGAGTAATTTAGGACAATATGAATACTGAAAGACAGACTCTAGCCCCTCCTAGCATCCTCTCTTGGAAAGACTGATGTGGATATTACAATAGTTCATTCCTAACTTACTGTGAGTCAGGATTAAAGTTAGGACTACATGGCTTATGAGAGGAAAGCACTAATTCTAAGAGTATCCATAGGACAATCTAAATTGAAAAGCATATTACTTCACTTCTTTCCTACTCTGTTAAACAGAATGAGTTATAATAAAATTTATTCTGAAGGACAGACTAGCTCTGCCAAAGCCTCTTCTGTAAGATAAGCTAAGGTTTACAAGAAGCTAGTATATTTTTAAACTCATCAGTAGGACATACCAAATTAGGAAGATTTGGAGAGCGATGGACACCAGCTCTGTAAAAGCCTCTTCTGTAGGAAAAACTGAGATGGAGAGCAGACTAGTTCACTTCTAACTGCTTCTGTAGGGCAGATCAAGATCACTACAATTGAAATCCGATAGATAGACACTATTTCCCTCTAGCTTTTTGCATCGTGATAGAGAGAAGTCTTGATCAGTCCTATCCTTCCTTACCTGTAACACAGATCAAATTTAAGAAAAGAGATTCTGAAAGACAGGCACTAGCTCCCACCAAGCCTTCTTTTGTTATGAAAGACTGGCAGAGAGCACACCTGCTCCCTCATAACTTTCCCCATCAAACTCCTCACACCACTGATTCTTTTTATTGTTTTCACAGTGCTATACATTTCTCCCTGTCCCTCTTCCTCCCCTCTCTTCTTCTACCGTCTCCTGTGACACCCACACCCCCAATTTACTCAGGAGATCTTGTATTTTTCTCCTTCATATGCAGATGTAAATATGTCTCCCTTAGGGTCTTCTTGTCTAGCTTCTTTGGGGTTGAGGACTGTAGGCTGTTATTTCTTTGCTTTATATCTAAAAGATACCTATGAGTGAGTACATGCTATATTTGTGTTTTTGGGTCTGGGTTATCTTACTCAATATGTTTGTTAAAGACTTATTCATTTATTTATGTATTATGTATACAGTGTTCTGTCTGCATGTGTGCCTACAGACCTGAAGAGGGCACCAGGTCTCATTATAGATGGTTGTGAGCCACCATGTGGTTGCTGGGTATTGAACTCAGGACCTCTGGAAGAATAGTCAGTGTTCTTAACCTCTGAGCCATCATTTTAGCCCTCAATATGTTTTTTTAGATCCATCCATTTGCCTGCAAACATCAAGATGTCATTTTTTTCTACTCTGTAGTACTGCAATATGTTAATGTACACATTATCCATTCTTATTTTGAGGGTCATCTAGGTTTTTTCCAGGTTTTGGGTATTATGAATAATGCCTCTATGAACAAAGTTGAGCACATGTCCTTGTGGTATGGTTGAGCAACTGCTGCAGCCAGCGCAGCCTGGATAGCCAAGACTGGTGGGGGGTGCCGGGATAGAGAAACAGAGGCTTCTTTTCAGGTGGAAGAACAGCAACCTTTATTTTGCCCGGCGACCTTTTATACCTCTACTCCTGTGGAGACCCACTGGCCAGAAAGAACACAATCATCCTTGTCAATTACAGACCACAAGGAAGTTCTGCTTTCAGTCAGGGGGAGTGAGTACAGCTGGATCACAACAACTAGCAACCTTTTGGTATATACCCAAAAATGGTATTGCTGGATCTTGAGGTAGATTTTTCATAATTTTCTGAGAAATCAACATACTGATTTCCAACACAGTTGTACGAGTTATCACTTCCACCAGCAATGGAGGAGTGTTCCCCTTACCTGACTCCTCTGCAGCATAAGAAGTCATCAATGTTTTTGATCTTAGCCATTCTGACAGGTGTAAGTTGGAATCTCAGAGTTGTTTGTGATTTGTATTTTTCTGATGGCTAAGGATGGTGAGCATTTCCTTAAGTGTCTTTCGGTCTTTTGAAATTCATCTGTTAAGAGTTCTCTGTTTAGGTCTCTACTATGTTTTTGTATTGAATTATTTCTTCTTTTGATGTCAAGTTTCTTGAGTTCTTTGTATATTTTGGAGATCAGTTCTCTGTCTGATGTGGGGTGTGTGAAGATCCTTTTCCATGCTGTAATCTGCAATTTTATCTTGTTAACTGTGCCCTTTATTTACAGAGGCTTCTCGGTTTGAAGAGATCCCATTTATTAATTGTTGTTCTTAGTATCTGTACTACTGGGGTTATATTTAGGAAGTGGTCTCCTGTGCCAATGTGTTTGTGTATTTCCCACTTTCTCTTCTATGAGGTTCAGTGTGGTTAGTTTTATGTTGAGGTCTTTGATCCATACACTTGAGGTTTGTGCATGGGGATAGATATGGATCTATTTTCATTCTTCAATATGTTGGCATTTGATTATGTCAGCACCATTTGTTGAATATGCTTTCTTTTTACCATTCAATTCCCACACCTATAAATACCTGTTTTTTGACAAAGAAGCTAAAAATACCACTCATTCTTAAAGACAGACATTAGCTCCCTTCAAGTTTCCTCTGTAGGACAAAATAATATGGACAGCACCTTACTTCACTCCATTTTTTTTTTAGTTGGACAGATAAATATTAGGAAAACACAGCTTCTGAGGGACAGGCACTTGATTCATTGAGACTCTTTCACGGACAGCCGGAGGTGGCATGTCAACTAATTAGTAATTAGTTTAATTACTTAAATTAGTTTAAGTAATAATAAGTACTTAATTTATCCATAAAACAGATCAAGTTGAGGACAACTTTGATTCTATGAGAGAGAAACCAGCTCTCTCCAAATTCTTTGCAGTAGGACAAACTGAAATAGAGAGTACATTAGTTCATCCCTAATCTTCCCCATAAAACAGATGATAAATTTCATGAGATACATTATGAGAGACCAACACACTGCTTCAATCCATTCCCTCTAAGCAAGACAGACTATGGTGGAAAGCATACTAATTCAATTGTAACCATATCTAGAGAATGGAGCAAGATTAAGAGGACATAGATTCTAATAGATGAATAGTTAATCACTCCATTCCCCTCTGTAGGACAGGGTGAGGTAGAGCACACTAGTTTATTTTTAACCTTCTCTGTAGAACAGATCAAGGTTACTAGCACTTAGTATCTGAGAGATAGATGCGACATAGTCTCTAGCCCTCTCAATAGAACCAACTGATATAGGGAGTACACTACTTTATTAATAACATCCTCAGTAAGGACAAATCATCTCAAAGCATCATAGATTCTGAGAGACAGCCACTACTTCCCTACCAACATCCTCTGTAGAACAGACTGAGATGGAGAGCTCTCCAGTTTACTCCTATCCTGCTCTGTTGAACATAATGTGTCTGAATGGCTTGGATTGTAACAGACAAACACTAACTCCCTTCAGTTATTTTCCAAAGAAGAGACTGAGGTGCAGGGCAACCTCGGCCAATGCTATCCTTATTTGTAGGATACATCAAAGTTAAGAAAACACAAATTTGAAATATACCCACTAACTCTGACCAAGCCATCTCCACAGGCCAGAGTGATGTGGAGAGCATTCTAGTTACCAATCATCCTGCATTACAGATCAAGGTTAATACAGAATGGATTTTTAGAGATAGCCTCTAGAATTCAGGTTTTCAGTGGGCAACTGCTTGAAGCTCAGAAAAGGTCAATTCAGTAATTACACATGATGGACATAATTTCTAATAAATGTGTAATTACTGAATCAGCCTTTTCATTTCTCTGTGAGTTCTGCATGTTCAGTTTTTGCAGCACACCATAAAGCAGTCCAGGTAAGAGCAGTTTCTTGCCCAAATGGCTAACCAACTCCATAAGGAGTCTCTTCAGTGCCCATCGTCCTCTTGAAGTAGTTTGGTGCTGCAAGAAAAGTCCTAAGTTCTTAAAATAATTTAAATGCCACATTCTGAAGGTCTCTGAAAGATTTGAAGAATACCTATCCATCTGAACTACATTTCTGTATATTTAGAAAATCTAATTAGCATTACTTTGAGTTTGACTATTATAGATGATTATCTATTAACCTATATTTCTTAATTATACATTATATTTTTAAATGAACTACAAAAAACCATACCTTAATCAAGATCAGAAATACATATACATATAACAAAATTGACTTTAAATCTTTATAAATAAAACAAGATCCATACCAATGTAAAGTATCCATCTCAATAGCATATCCCCCTTTAAATGTAAAGAAACATTTACAAGCTGTATTTGGGAATATGAGTGCAATTCTGTCCAATCTTCTTCCTGCTGTTTATTGGATGAAGTATTTTCTTTGCGGAGGTGTTTGCAGCAACCATTCAGGGGTTCTTGATCCATCAAACCATGTTGGTCTGGAAACAATCCACAGGCTATCATCTTCTGTGTAAACAAAAGAAGAACCTCTTTTCCAAAGCAAAATATCCTTAGACTCAAATTTTGAATTCAAGATACCTTTGAAATATCTATGTTGGCTTAGCTTAGCAGTCCCCAGAATCAAAAGTCTCTCTGCAGTCAAAAAATTTAAAGATGACAAAATAATATAAACAATCCAAACTCTGTGAATTTTCCATCTTCACATGGTTTATTTTTTTTCTGTACTCTGTCTCTTTAAAAACTTTATGATTTTTAAACCCTTTACTTGTTTTTAATAACTATTATTTTTCTTCTCTCTTCCAAGCCTACATATATTTATCCAACACTGTAGCACATTTATAGGTCTTTTTTGTCTGGATTTGTCTTTATTGCATATCTGTAATTATTTATTGTCCAGAAGTACTTTTTACATTGTTGCATGATAACTCTCTTCAAGCTCCCTCTGTAGGACAGACTGAGGTGGAGAACACACAAGGTTACTCCTATGCTTTTCCTTATGACAGATCAAAGGTCAGACCACTTGGATATGAGATCCTGATACTAGCTTTATCCTGTGTTTCTCCATGGTATATATGAAAGGGTATATTACACTAAGTCACTGTTGTATTTATTGAGAGAACAACTCAAGGTTGAGACAATATGGATTCTGAAAGACAGACACCAGGCTCCTACAATCCTCCTCAATAGATTGCACTAGATATGGGACACATATGGTTTTATTCCTGTATCTTCCATAGGACAGATAAAGGAAAACATATCTTCTGAGTGACAGACATTAGATCCCTACAGGTCTTCTGTGTAAAACATACTACTTCACTTCCAAACTCTTCTGTTGTACAGAGGGCATTTAAACAACATAAATTGTGAGAGAAAGACATTACTCCCTCCAGCTCTTTTCTGCAGGATAGACTGAAGTGCTGAGCACCATATATCAATTCTATCCTTATCTGTAGGAAACATCAACATTAATACAACATGGATTCTGAAAGCTAGGCATTGCTCCCCACAAGCTATCTACAGTGACAGTTTATTTAAGAGAATATTAGTTTATCTATGACCTTTTCCATAGGAAAGATTAAGATTAACACAATATGATTCTTGAAGAAAGACACTATTACCCTCAAAGACTATGTAGAAGGGACTGAGTTAGAGAGCACACTAGTTCACTAAAGACCTATTAAGTTATACAGAACAAGGTTAGGACAACATGAATTCTAAAGGACAGACACTAGATCTCCCAAGACTATTAAGACTCATTGTAATATAGTTCTTACTAATTCATTCCTAACCTTATCCATGAGGCAGATTAAGGTTAGGACAATCTAGGATTCTGTGGTACATAAACTAATCCCCTCTAAGATTCATCACTCTGTGTGACTGGCAGAAATGGAGAACTCATAAATTAACCCCTAATCTCCTCCATTGGACAGATCAAGGGTTATATGACATGGCTTTTGAGAGAATGACAGTAGTTCTCTCTGTGCTTCTTCTGTAGGACAGATTTTGTTTGAAGGCAACTAATTCTATTTTAACCTCCTTTGTAGGACAGATCAAGCTTAGTTCATCATTAATTCTAAGATACAAACACTAGCTCCCTTCAGCTTTTTAGTATAGGATAAACAGAGCCATAGAGCATATTAAGATACTTCTTTCCTTTTCTGTAGGACAGATCAAAAATAGGATGACATGGTTTCCAAGAGACAGAGAGTAGCTCTCTCAGACTCATCTTCCAAATATGTACTGTGCAATAGATCACACTAAGTAAATCTTTTCCATATCCATAGGAAAGATCAAGGTTAAGAGAACATGGATTCTGAAAGGTAGACACTAGCTGCATCCATGTCTCCTCAGTGAAATGGAATGAGGTTTAGTGCCCTTTACTTCCCTCTTCAACTTTCCCATAGAGCAGATGTGGTAAGAATGACATTGATTATAATAGACAGGTACAATCTTCATCACAGCCTTCTCTATTGACACACTGAGGTGGAGTGTAAACTAGTTTATTTCCAACCTCCTCTGATGAAAAGAACAACTTAGTAAGACAAGTATTTTGAGAGACAGAAACTAGTTTCTTTTAATACTCCTTTGTAGGACAGATTAAAGTGTAAAGTATTTAACTTCTAACCTGCTCTGTAGGGCAGATAAAGTAAGGGCAACAGGGATAATGAAAGAAAGTTCTTTTCT
>NW_024544342.1:0-42797 GCF_018167655.1 Microtus oregoni | reverse complement strand
ACTCTCAACTATTTCCCACTTTACAAAAACATCACACACACCATAAACTGAGAAAATATCAGTCCAGGGAGGCTCGTTCCTTCAGTAGTGAAGAATTCCTATATTGTCAGCAAGATTTAGCTGACAGGCAATGAGGTAAAACGGCTACAAGCATTTCCACTAATCTGCAGCTTTAGACTATACCCCATCTTCTTTCAGGTGGAACACAGATGGATAATCAAAAGTTTTCCCAGTCCAGGACATACTAAAATCTTAGAAGGCCATCAAACTTCATATTTGACACATTCGTGTCTCTGACCCTAATGGATTACTTTACAGAACAAATTTCTCTAGACATATAACTCAAAGGGGAAAATATCAATATTTGAAGAAAATAAATGTGCTTGTATGTGATTCTACCTTATGATTCATTTGTTATTCCTAGGGTGTTCTCAAGCAGGGTAAGTGGACTACTGACGACAAAATAATCTCTAGAATTCTGACATCTTCTATTACCTTAGACTGATTGAAAATCAGCTTCTCTTCTGTTGAGATGAATTACGTGACAGTTACTAGAACAATTCTTCCCAGGGGTTTCCCCTTTCTAAAACCTTTCCCACCCCCAGTCCTCAGAAAGACAGTTTAGTGAGTTGCAGTCTATCTCAAGGCATTATTCATATAACCCAAGGAAATTTAGAAAGGCTTGATGACTCATTTGTAATGATCTGAGAGGTACCTGATGTATTCTATTCATTTTATTTTTATATTTCTTTGAAATAAATGTACTTACTGCCCTAAGGGTAACTCTGATATTAAAAAGAGTCACATTTATTACATATGTAGCAGAACCTATATGCCCAAAATAAAATTATTTATGAGAAACGTTAACACAAAAAAAGATGCTAAGCTCTTGGAACATCTTGCATGTTTGCATTTGAAACCACCTCCATCCAAATATTGATGCAGAATAAATAGCCTTTAGGAAAATTTTCAGAATGTGTTAGGATAAACCATTTTCCCAAGGCACTCTTCTGTGGCGAGAGAGTATTCAATAACAGACTTTCCTCTAAATGAGGAAGAGGTACTGCTGAAGTCACTTATGGAGGCTTATGTGTGTTCTGTGTCTTCAGCTTACTTCAGAGAAATGTCAGGTCATCATATGTTTCAAGTGTCTGAGTTAAAGTTCAGATCATCAATTTTATCCCACATTCAGTCAAAAGCCTTAGTCTCCTAAGAGGCTGGAATATTTTTCACAACCCGTAATTCACTTTCCCATGATTGCATCTTCTATATGAAAGAAAAACAATCAGCATTGTCTTTCTAAAATTTGGACATATGAGTTTAAAAATCAAACTTTTATAAGTGAATTCATGTACTTTTCAGACTGTCAATTCTGGCTACAAATCCCAGTCTTGGAAAACCTTTACTTTTTCACTATACATTAAGTTTCAGAAAGATAATCTTCTTAAAAAGCTTTGAAATTTCATGGTACTACACCAGTAAAGATTTCTAGTTCAAACTTAAAAGGTAAAGTAATTGTTTCAGAATAAATGGTCATATTTACAAGCAAACAATGAATTTTTTCTTTTACCAAACAAGGTTCTAGTGAATTCATCATTTAGTTAAAAATGAGCATTGTGCCAAATATATAAAAAGCAATATTATCTCATTCTATATTTTCCATTTCTGGAAAACCAATCAAGTAATATAAGTCAACCACAATTCTATGGGTTTGCCCCCTCTTTACAATAGTCTGAGGTTAACA
This sequence comes from Microtus oregoni, assembly GCF_018167655.1. NCBI lineage: Eukaryota > Metazoa > Chordata > Mammalia > Rodentia > Cricetidae > Microtus > Microtus oregoni. The sequence goes on along the minus strand of NW_024544342.1, from coordinate 41,053 downwards.
AATTTAATTACCACCTAGGCCAACATCCATGATTTTGAGTTGACCCACCTCAACATACAACCTATTATCTACTGGAGAGTATGAAGGTACTGTGGAATCATAGCTACAATATTCTCATGACTGGGAGCAACAATAGGATATCCAAGAGGAGTTTTGGTGAGGGTCTAATATTGATGTTGTACCAGAAGCCAGAGCCCTTGAATAAGACCAACAACTCATTGTAATGAATGTGTACAAGGAAAGCTGTTTGAGCAAGTGAATATACTGTGTAACAAACTGTAGCTCCCAAAGCCATTACAACAAAGTATATATATATGAGGCAGGAAAGACTGAGGAGCAAAGTTGAGTTTTGTTTTTTATCAATTTTCTTTTATTTTTTGTAAATGATAAAGAATGATGTTAGGTAGCATGTTGAATAAAGTAAAGGCAACCAAAACAATGCCCTGGATCTTGAAGTATCAGGTAGTGAGAACAAACAGGACATCCCTAATTCCATAACACTAATGATCCCCACTCAGACCTGATCTTTCATTCTCCCTTTAAAACACCATGCCATCCTTACAAAGTGAAGTAGAATTCACTCCGCTTTGGCCTCTGTTTCCATACTGGGCTAATATGACTGAGTGAAATCTGGTCTCACTAGTTTAACTGATGTTCCCATGCAGTTGGTCCTTAATTTGTAGCCGACTTACTTGGTTTCAGGTTGTCAAGATTGCAGGATTATCAGCACTCATTTCTCAAGACCCTAGCTGTAACCAATTTATCTATTCATCTTTTCTAGAATATAGCATGTTTTATTAAATACCTTTTTAAATAGTAGGGCAAGTTTTACTACCTTTTATGAGTCAAGGGCTGGAAAAAAATGCCACAGTTTATATGGTTACTACATTGCTTAGTCAATTTATTTTAAAGGAACAGAATGATGGGCCACATGTCCATTAAAAACAAGCAAAATATCTTTTAAAGATATTATTGATCAGTTCTCATTATACTCAAATAGAGAAAAGTAATAAATACTCAGAAGTCACAATTTGAGAAATGTGGTAAGACTGATAAATACACCAATATTCTATGAGTCTGGATTTAAAATACAGCATATGGGCTGGGTGCATTCATAACTTACAGATGTTTTTGATCGTTTTACTCTAGGTGTTATTCCCACAAATGTAGAGTTTGAGCTGCTTGAATACACAGACTACATTCGAAGTAATGGGATTAAGACTCAATTACCTTTTCTCCATTTTGACAAACTTCCTCATAAATCTTTTAACCTAACCTTTGGCACCATACCCCCACACAAATCTTTTTCATTTATTTTACTAAATAGGCAGTTTCCCCCGGGTTCCACTCAGGTTAGACAAATGCATTTATAGACTTTTCCTTCGAGTTCATCAATGATCTCAATCAGTGACAGGAGTACAGCTGAATCTTTCTTTCAGAGTTACATTTATTTATCTATTGTGTGGACTCCAAATGCCATGGCATATAAATCCTGCATACCAAATACAATAAGCATGCATGCCACAGGGAAATATGACATTTTATTTCAATGCTTCCTTTTGTTTAAGTGCATATAACTGAACCTCATGTATTTCTTAAATAACACAACTTCTTTCATGAAATTACTTGTAATAATAACAAATGTAGGAAACTACACAAAGTAAAATAGATTGCAATTCACCTCTCTTCTTCAAAAATCCAGTGTAAACATAAGTTATTCCATCTCAGATTTATTTATTTTTAGTTTGGTTTCCTTAGTTTGTGACTTTTCTTATTATTGCTCTATTTTATCTTTCATGGGAGCATGGGAGATACTCATTTACTTAATTACTTATTTACTTTATGCCTCATGTTTTCTTCTTATAAGGAAAGTTTTGTTATAAGAAAAGTTTTGTATATAAGGAAACTATATGTGTGTGCGTGTGTGCATGTGTGTGTGTGTGTTGAATTTTTTATCTACCTAATAAAAGTTCTTGATGGTGTAGCTGCTTCACCCAGTCTACTTTCATTGAGCACTCATTGCCATATGTTAAGCATGCCTAAAACACTTTATGTTCTGATCAACATTTTGACATTTTAAGTCCATTAGAAAATTCTGATAAGGCAAAAAAACAATGGGGCAATGCTTGTCTTATAGAAGTTATGAATCTCTGTTAATTATAGAATGAAATGTTAACACACACATGTAATATCAGACTATGGAACATAGATTGCTGTTAGTTTATTTTTTGTTTGTAATATTGTATATGTGCTCATCATGTGTCTGTGTAGGTAAATGTGCCACAAAATCCATGGAGAAGTCAGAGGAGAGCTTTGTGGAGATGATTCTGTTCTTCTACATTTATCTGAGTCAACTGGATTCAGGAATTGAATATAGGTCTTCAGGATTGTGAAGCAAGTACTTTCTCAGTTGAAGACTCTCAGGAGCCCTGTTTTTTTTATTTATAATAAAGAGTGAGTCATGTTATAATGGCTCTACAATTGACATGTTCTCTTGTTTATTATTTAGAGTCACTTTCGAATTATATGAATATACAAATGGAATGGTATACATATAGCATGTTCCCCAAAGGTTCATGACTAAAGGAGTAGCTCTCAGTTTAATGATATTGAAAGCTAGGGGAACTACTATGATCTGGGACATAGTGAAAAATGATTGGAAGGAACGTGGTTGCCGAGAGAAGATTAAAATTGATCACTTAGAATGACGTAGATCTTGAAAGAATGGATAAAATCTCCTAACTACGAATTATGATAAAAGAGCAGCACAATCCCTGCCATATCTCCTTCTGCTTTCATTATTTGTCATACTTCTCTGTCCCCTAGTCTCTCCCCATCTCTTCTCCTAGCATTTTTCCTTCTTCCCTCTGCATAAGCATGAAATGCTATATACAATTTGGTGATACAATCAGAAGAACATTTTTACGCTTTAGATGCATTGCTGTTTGAACTTTCCATTACACGAATTCTGAAAAAATACACTTATTTTCTTTTTAATTTATACAACAGATGGTAATTTTTCATAGCAATACAAAATGGACTAACACATGTACCTTGACTGTTAATAATTTCCAGGCACATTTACATCTGTGTCTAAAATCCCTCAGCTGTTAAAACATGCCTGTAATGTTTGAGAAGAAGAAAGCCATTGTAAGTGTGAAAATTTACTTGGATTAGTAGTTGTTCATCTTTAGAAGGCCACATTTTTCTGATTTTTTTTTTATTGAGAAAAGGAGAAAAAAAACAAAAAAACAAGTTTCCACCTCCTCCCAGCCTCCCATTTCCCTCCCCCTCCTCCCAACCTTCTCCCCCTCCTCCCCTCCTCCCACCTTTCTCCCCCTCCCCCCCTCCTTTCCCCCTCCCTCTCCAGTCCAAAGAGCAGTCAGGGTTTTCTGCCCTGTGGTAAGACCTAGGACCTCCCCCCTCCGTCCATATCTAGGAAGGTGAACATCCAAACTGGCTAGGCTCCCACAAAGCCAGCACATTACGTAGGATCAAACCCCCGTGCCATTGTCCTTTGCGTCTCATCAGCCCTCATTGTTCGCCATGTTCAGAGAGTCCAGTTTTATCCCATGCTTTTTCAGTCACAGTCCAGCTGGTCTTGGTGAGCTCTCAATAGATCAGCTCCACTGTCTCAGTGGGTGGGTGCATAATTTATGGCAATAAAATTTTAGACTACAGGTGCTTTTTATATACTGAATAATTTGTGATTTGGAAAAATAAATAATGAAAACAGGTTGTTTACAACAGATTTCTATATTTTTGCAATTGGAAAATGCTGATAACTTAGCAAAGATGAAGGAAAATGTATGATTATAATTAACACGTTAGTGTTTTGTGAAGTTTTAATACAGAAAATCAGTGGAATAATTAAGTTCTCACAGTGGATTTATAACACAAATTTACTGAAAGTAAAAGTATGTCATTGTTCTAAATCCATGTACAACTGCAGATAGTTTATATTTACATTACATAGAACACAATTTCTCTTAAACAATTTTGTTGAGTACACTAATGTGGTACATTGTATTGTATTTCATACTTACATTTTACTTAATTTGCAGATAATATTTAATGCTTTATTTGTTCTTTATGCACAAAAAGTTAGCCTTTGGTCTTATATTAGTGCTTTTGCGAGTAATTTATAATGACAATAATTTTAATTATCATATTTTAAATGAGAATTATTTTTAGAAAGATAGTGCAAATTACCCTGTTTATCACTTGAGCTTCAGAAAATACTAGACTATAACAGATATCAAATAAAATGTTTTACTACCAGGGAAATATGGTGGTTCATAGTAGGAAAATATTAGTTGTTTACTCATACAATAAGGTTGAAAACTTTATAAACTTATTACTTTATTCAAACAAAACACATCTTACAACACTGTTTAGCAGATATTAGTCATATCCATTATTAACAAATCAGAATTAATTTCCTGTGTTAGATATACTTGAAGGCAATATTACTTCAGTAGCAGCCAGCATCAGTTCCACTATGGTTGAGTTAGTGTAAAAAGTAATCCTAGATGACAAAATGTATTAGAACCAATGAATCTTTTATACAGTATTCTAAGGAGTTTAACCTAAGACCTGAGTGAGAAGGGAATGGTAATGACATGGTATATAGTCTGTCAGTTGTCCTCCATTGATTAATAACATCTCTGAAAAGACATTCTTCCAAAAAAAGAAATCAGTGTTCTTAGAACATGTATTTATATAGCATTTTTAAGGAGGTTTAAAACAATTATACTGCTATATTGGACCAAACTTAGAAATATATATATATATATATATATATATATATATATATATATATGTGTGTGTGTGTGTGTGTGTGTATGTATGTATATATATATATGACTACACACAGCACATACTACTAAAAATACATATATGTTCACTATACTTTGAAATTTACATACACACTAAAAAATCTGTGTCAAAAGTGAAGACAGTTGACACATAAGAGCATCAACACAGTTTTATAAAGATACACAAGTGGAAAATAAGGATGATGATAAATTATGATGATAGACCACAAGGCATATGATTTTGTCTTTTTTATCTGGGAATGATTGGACATATTCATTGTTAATGTAACTTCAACTATCTAAGGGTAAGTAAATTTGTCATAGTTCATTTCCATTTAATATATGATCATTCAATAATTGTGAAAGTTCTAATGAGGACAACTTAGACACCAAAATTTTCAGAATTAAAATTTTTCTTCAGATACAAAATAGGTTCGGATTTAGCATCTTGTTTAATCTCCTTTTTCATTACTGCGTACCTATCTTAAATTGCATTAGCTCCATATTAAATTATCAATAAATGTTGTTTTGATTAACTTTTAGCACAAATATAGACATGTTAATATTTTCTGTTTCCTTGTTAATTCCCAATAAATATCAGTATAGTAAATACAATGCCATGTTCAGTAGTGCCATATGGATACAATGAACACAACTTAGAAGATCCTATTTCGTCAATAGTAATGTGAATGAGAGGAAACAAACAGAAGTAAGAAGACATCGAGCAAAAAGAAGAAAAAGGAAAAAATGAGAAACGGGGGAGGTGAATACAATAGAATGACCTTTGAAACATTTTTAGGACATAAAAATACAGTGCTTATATTATTATTCTTGGACTGGCAACAGCTTCAGTGGGCATGATTAAAAGGATTTCCTATAGAGCAAGCAGCTGAAGTGTTTATAGCAGAAGTTCAGTACTATGTGGAATTTGCATTAAAACCCAAGAAAGCAGCTACTTTGGTATCACATTTGACTCTTGGGGAACAAGATCCATGTATAAGTTTGCAGTAGCCTTATTAAAACCGTTCTCATTTTTTGAGACTGAGTTTTTTTTTTCTATTCCTTTCTTATAACACAATATGACAAAAAAGATGGCATGGCTCTATTGCTATCCCATGAAAATGAGTAGGAAAAGGAGCAGATAGTGGCATAGAGGTTGCTGGTGGTGCAGGATACAGGACTGAGGTGAAGTTCCTATCTAGTGTAGCAACTATCTAGTGTAGAGTATCTGTAGTATAACCGACAGAGATGTAAAAGGCCCTGATGTCAGCAGGCAACAGCAGAATTAAGGGATTTGAGTATCAATTCAAATGAGATATTGCATGAATGATAGAAGTCCTACAGAGACAATGAAACAAAGTGGATCGGGAAGTAGGTGATTGCTGCCAGGATCTTACAGATACACACGGAAATGCTAACAAGCTATCAAAATTACAGCGCTGAAGCCAACATAACCTATATACAGGCTTTGAATGCCAAATGCAGGTAGCATGATAACATTCATGAACTATTCAGAAACTGGCTTTTTCCATGTTTTTACTAAAAACAATCCCTAAACAAATAAAAGTTAATGCATTATTTATTAAGGAATGATTCTCTGATCCGTATCTCTTTAATCAACAACATAAAACCCTATTATTTCTTTTAAAGGTAGTGAATTACTTAATGTCTTATATTGGATTGTCCAGGATCAGATATGTGGTAAAAATTTAAATCTATGGACAATAATGTCTCAGTGATCATAGAAACCATCAACAAGGAAGTAGAAAGATCGAGAAGCGGGGGATAGCAAGACAAGGCACAACAATGAGAAAGTATTGAATATGGAAAGCTGGGACTCAAAGATACTTGTGACCTCTGAAAATGACCACCACGTTAGTCCTTTTTGGAGGATAAATTTCAGCAGCTTTATTTTTACATTCTCATCTATCAATAACCAAAGAAAATCACTATCAATTCAACATTTCAATGTATAACCTTCTCCCATAGTTTCATATGTATCAGGGAAGACATATGTTTCATATGTATCAGTGCTTACAAGTAGAAAACATCCTGCAAAATGGGACATCAGAAGGAACATTGACAGTCTGCTAGATGGATGTTGATTACTCTATACCAATCCTAAGGGCCCCTTTTCCTGTCTACCACAGTTGTTACAATTTTGTTGCTTTTTCTTCCTTAGCTAGTGCCTCATCTTTTTACATTGTTTTAGAAATAAAGTTGAAAATGTGAACTAGTTTGAATGAGCAACATGGAGATGTGTAAAGGGAATAAGAAGTTCCTAATTAGATGAGACTTTTATGCATGTTTTAAGATGGTGCCTTGTGACCTGTTCATACTTGCCAAGTTAGCTTTTACTTCCCTATTTTTGTGTCCCCTTAGTAGCTTGAGTATTTTACTGCTGTGTCATTCTTCAAACATCTCAGTACAATTAATTTCATAAAAGATATGATTTATAACATATTATCACTTTATTGTGAACCATAATTGACTATCTTTATTTTAGGTATTACTTATTACCTACCAGACTCATTAAATACCCATCAAATGCCTATTTGTTGAATATATATCAATATTTTCATTGACATTAATCATTCTGTTCAATGCTACCTGCAGAATCTTCTTCTACTAGTCAGTTTAAATGCCTCTACTTAATTTTCTTCAGATTTTGAAAGAGAGTTTGTTTTCTGACAGTTATTTTGTTCTTCAGATGCCTTTGCATTATTTTAAAAAGAAGAAGCTATTTCTGATTAAAAGAAATAATGACGAGAAGAAAATCCTCATTAATTTGGGTTTTGAGTGAATCAAATTGCTTCTGCATGAGGAGGAATGAAACCCTTAATAGCTAGAGAGTTCCCCAGATATTACTTCAAGAGATATTATTAACCTCCGTGTGCTATAGAGATAATACTATATGCAGTGAGCAAATATTTTGAAAATAATGCCATTTGTGAACAGGAAATGGTCACTGATGCAGAATGAATATACCTCTCTCCAATTCTTATGTTAAAAATCCCCAGATTCCTAACCACCAAATCAACACTAAAATGTGAGGGCTTAAAGAAGTGATTAGATACTGAAAGCATGACCCCTGAGAATGGAATAATACCAGTATAATAGATACCCCATGCACTGGACACCCTTAAGGCTAAGGCAGGAGAATCATGAATTTAATATTAGCCAGGGATAGATGAGAGAGAGAGAGAGAGAGAGAGAGAGAGAGAGAGAGAGAGAGAGAGAGAGAGAATGCCCTTTCTTCTGTGTGGACACAACAACAAAAAGACTATTGTCAAGGGAAAGCAGGCATACCACACACATAACCTCAAAAAATCTAGTTCTTGGATGGTAGAACTTTATGTTGTATAGAAGCTACTTGATTTTACTATATATATATATATATATATATATAAATGAATACTCATAAATATTGGTATGTTCTACATTTAGCTCATTGGTTCTTAAGATGAAACGGTATACACAAACTTCAAAATGAAAATACATTCATGTGCTTGAATGGATTCATGTACTTGATAGATTTTGAAACTGCCTTGAAACTTTACTGCCTATATATGAAACTACTAAACAGCATATACAAAACCAAGCAAGACAGTCTTATGTTTTTCAGCTCAAGCATGCATTGCTTTATTCATTTATGTATTGACTGATTTATAGGATTTTAATACTAATAGACAGTTTACACATATTTTTAAAATCTACATGTCCATACATCTTCTACTTTTAAAGCAATATATGGTGCAGAGTGGCCACATTTCAATATGGGATACTTTAAAATATATGAAATTTTGTATTATGTATTACCCTCTACCTATGTACACTTAGATTACCTTTCTTCCATTTTCTTGCTTTCCCACTTCCTAGATATAGGGTGTGTGTGTGTGTGTGTGTGTGTGTGTGTGTGTGTGTGTGTGTGTGTTACAGTGAAAACATTTGTAAAGAACACACTTCTACTTTTCATTATTTTTCTTTAAGGACACACTTCTTGAAGAATATGCACATACACATGTGACTTTACCTTTAATTTTGAAAAGGAGGTCAAAAGAGGTGTGCTGACTAGTTTACATCTACTTGGCATAAGATGGACTTTTCTGGGAAGAGATAGGAAGAGATATCCTTGAATTAAGAAAATGCCCCACCAGATTGGCTTCTAGGCAAACCCGTGGAGTATTCTCTTGAGTGATAATAGATGTGGAAGTGTAGTAATATGGGGCGGCAGGGCTGCGTCCCCCACACCCGGCCGCCCACATGGCTAGCTTATGCTCCGAAATAACAACACACAAACTGTATTCTTTTAATCACTGCTTGGCCCATTCTCTTCTAGGCTAATTCTCACATATTAATTTAGCCCATTCCTAATCATCTGTGTGTAGCACCCCAAGGTGCGCTTACCGGGGAGATTCTAGCCTAGTCCATCCTGGGTCCGAGCTTCATCCCGGGAGCAGGGCATGGCGTCTCTCTCAGGCGTCTGCTCCCGCGAGGAAAGCGGTCGAGTCTCCGAGCTCACTTCCTCTTCCTCCCAGCATTTTGTTCTGTTTACTCCTCCCACCTATCCTCTAACCAATAAAATGGGCCAGGGCAGTGCCTTTATTAGCCAATGACCTTCCTCCATCATTTCCCCTTTTTCGGTTTAAACAAAAAAAAAAAGGATTTAACATAGCAAAATTACATATAACAAAACAGTTATCAAGTAAAAGTTACAATAATCTTTATCATAACTAAGGAAAACTATAACTATAACTAACTATTCTTAACTCCATCAAAGACTCCAGAAAGATATAATATTACCTAAGTAAACAAGAACTAAGAAACTTTTAAAACTCTAGAAATGACAGAGACATCTCGCTGCCTGGACAGTCACCCAAAGTTCCTCTGTACCGTTGGGGCATCCATCTTCAGCCTTCAGGCCCATGGTATCCAGCAGACATTTCCATAAAGCAGGAAAATTCAAAGTCAGTTCAGTCACTATCTGTTGTGTCCTGCAGAATGTCTCGCAGACTCTTTCATGAATCAGGAACCCCGAAAGATCATCTCACCTTAGGCAAGTTCAGTAGTCCTCTCTCTGCAGGTTCTCTGTTTCCAGTTTATGCAATAGTCCAGGCAAGAGCAGTTTCTTGCCCAAATGGCTATCAAACCCCATAAGGTGCCTCTTCGATGCCCATCTTCCTCTTGAAGTAGATTGGTGCTGCCAGGAGCAGAGTGTCTCATTGTCATGAAAAGTCCTCAGTTATTAAAACATTAAATGTCCTATTCAGTAATCTTTGAAAGACATGAAGAATGTCTATCTAAAATATATCTCTATATATCTAGAAAATCTAACTAACATGACTATAAGCTTTACTATTATTGATGATTATCCATTAACAACCTATATTTCTCAATTATACAGTACATATTTTAATGAACTACACAATCACAATACCTTAATCAAAATCAGAAACACTTATACATATAACAAAATTGACCTTAAATTTCTATCAATAAAGCAAAATCTATACTAATGTAAATTATTCATATCTATATCATATCCCCCTTTAAATGTAAAAGGACGTTTATAAACCATATTTGGGAACATGGGCGCAGTTTTTTCTCTCCAAACTGCTTCCTGCTGAATGGGGGCGTCGTTAATTAGGTCTTTCATGGTATAACCTGTGTGCTAGTTTCATCTCAGTTGGCAGTTGAGCGAAGCAATTTTCTGAAGATGTTCACTGCAACCCTTCAGGAGGGCGTGGTCCATCATACCAAATCGGAATAGAAGAAATGAACAGCGTCTCATCCTCTGTGAAAACAAAATAAGAAACTCCTTTCCAAAGCATCATGTCCTTAGATCCAAATTTCAAAGTTAAGGCATCAAAATATCTATGTCGGATTAGTTCAGCAGCATTTATCAATAAATATCTTTTAGCAGCTGTTGCTTCTTCCTCAGCATTCAAACAATTCAAAGAGAGCATAATAGCATACAGTATCAAGATTCTCTGTGTATTTTCCATCTTTGTGCAGCTTTGTTTTAACCTCTATTTTGTTTATTTTTACTTTTAACTCTTTGCTTTTTGAGACAGGTTCTCTGTATCTTTGACCTGAATTAACTCTGTAAACCAGGCTGTCTTTGAACTCTCAGAGATCCGCCTGTCTCTGCCTCCCAGGCATTTGGGATTAAAGGTGTACACTACTACACCTTGAACTCACAGAGATCTGTTTGTCTCTGCCTTCTAGGCACTGGGATTAAAGGCGTGTGCTACCACACACACAACTTTCTTCCTTTTTTTTTTGTTACTTTAAGAACTTTAAATTTTAGTCTGCATATATTTTTAACACACTTCAAACCATTTAGAAATTTTCTTTGTCTTTGAATCTCTCTTTACTATATATCTCTCTTTTTCTGACCACACCAGCCTTTAAATTACTGAGCAATATGGGTAGGATTAAAGGCGTGGCTTTGCCAGCTAGATCCAGTCCATTCCTTAGCTTTCCAGCCTCATGGCTGAGGTACTGGCTGTAGCCAGCAAGCGAGCTTCAGCAGCCTGTGTTTGCAAACCGCAGGGACCGCCTGCGTAAAAGAGTCAGAGTTTGTCCTGGCAGGACAGCCCAGAAAGCCGGCATTTTTAAATGGCGCAGCTTTTTTCCTGCTATGGCTGAAAACCGAAAAGCATGTGTTCAGCTTTAACCGTTTAAGTGTTTCGTGGCAGGACCTCTTAATGAGCTGCAGGCTTTTGCAGCTAAAGCTGAGTCAGGAAGCCTCTCTTAGATGACGCGCCCACTTGCCTCTAGCAAGCAGAGCAGACCTGAGAACACAGCGAGTCAAGTTGCCATCAAACAAATCGTAGCACTTTACTCCAAATGCTCTATTCAAAAGCTCTGTCTCCCGCAGGAGCCAGACAGAGATCGCAATGGCGGCACAGCCCCAGGAAGTTGCGATTTAAAATGACAAAGTGGTTTTTCTGCTACTGTTGCTGAATCAGGAAATCTCTCTACAGCACGACACCAACAAACAGCAAAAATCTGTGTTAAACTCTCTCTCCCTTATTTTTAAGCCTTCTCAGGTTTTTTAAGTGGGTTTCGGCTGTCCACATGTCTGGGCGCCAACTGTAGTAATATGGGGCGGCAGGGCTGCGTCCCCCACACCCGGCCGCCCACATGGCTAGCTTATGCTCCGAAATAACAACACACAAACTGTATTCTTTTAATCACTGCTTGGCCCATTCTCTTCTAGGCTAATTCTCACATATTAATTTAGCCCATTCCTAATCATCTGTGTGTAGCACCCCAAGGTGCGCTTACCGGGGAGATTCTAGCCTAGTCCATCCTGGGTCCGAGCTTCATAGCGTGCGTCTGCCCAGGAGCCAGGAGCAGGGCATGGCGTCTCTCTCAGGCATCTGCTCCCGCGAGGAAAGCGGTCGAGTCTCCGAGCTCACTTCCTCTTCCTCCCAGCATTTTGTTCTGTTTACTCCTCCCACCTATCCTCTAACCAATAAAATGGGCCAGGGCAGTGCCTTTATTAGCCAATGACCTTCCTCCATCATGGAAGTGCCCAACTCACCGTGAGCAGTGCCATCTCTGGGCTGGTGGTACTAAATGCTATAAGAAGTCTGAGATAGCCATGGAGAGCAAGCCAGCAAACTGCTCCAGGACCTTGCTTCAGTTTCTGCACCCCTGCCACCTCTTAAGTTGCTGAAACTGATAATTTAAATTCCTGAACAATTATTTTCTTAGCAAAATATATATTATCTTTTTTCTTATACTCTCTATTTTACATAGTTTTCTACCAATTTTTCACTAACTTTTAAATCATAGTATTCAAAAGTTCTAAATTTTGTTGCAAACAGTTTACAAAGTTTGTAAAACAAAATGGTATTTTCTCTATTGCTTAACTATCAGATTTAAAGAAAAGATTTTTAATAAGCAATTTTATTTTGAGAATTATTTATTTATTATGCATACAGTATTCTGTGTGCGGGTATGTCTGCAGGCCAGAAGAAGGCATCAGATCTCATTATGCATGCTTGTGAGTGTGGTTGCTGGGAATTGAACTCAGGACCTTACAGAAAAATTTTTATTTTTGCTTTGTGGCAAAATGAGAATGCTAGTATTAATGCTGCCAATTTTAGAAAAATTGTTAATGCTTTAAATAACAAGGTGATATGCTAGTAAACTATTATCAATTAATAAAATGGTATTTTCCATAGAATATTTGTTGAATCTTTAAAATTCTAAAGATACTTGGCTTTACTTGCTTCAATCAGTTAATTTTATATATAGGCTAAATTTTCCAGAGCATTATGTATTATCTGCTACTGTTGTTATGTATATCCTCAAATATGTATATTGCTCAGTTCTTGAGTGCCATATTGAACTATAAAACGCAAGCTAATGCTAACTAATTTAGTAGCCTACTTTACAGGATTATTGCTTCCTCAGTACATTTAATTCCCAAAGAAATTCTTTAATTCCCTCAGAGGTAAAAATAACATTCAACTATAAATAACTCGGAGGAGATGAGATGATTATGATTATGAAGCTCATCTTCATACTATTTTTAAATGACATTGTTTGACATTATTTTAGTGGTGTAAGGAATACTCTTTAGAAGAATGTTTTGCTGAAGGTATCAATAATATTAAAATCAAATGGGCATTTTAACAATATAAATGGTAGTTCACCACATCTGTGCTATATTTTTTTGTGTTCATGATAATGGGCATTCAGCTGGGATGAGATAATCATATTTCATTGAACATGTGTCTGATATTCTCATTTAAAACTCATTTAAGACTTACTTATACAAAGTGGTATCTGAGAAAAGAACTTATTCTTTGTGCGGCAAATTTCAAAGGAAAGTAATTTATCAATTAAAATATTATTAGATTTAAAAAATAGTACTAAATTATTTCTTGTTTTTACTATTTGTATTTAAGGCTCACACCATTAGACTGAACCCATGCCTGACAGTGCTCAGGTAGCTGAGAACCAGAGACCAGATCACCCATCAAACTAGGATACAAAATTCTGTTTTGCTAAAGAAACATAGCAGTAAAATGACTTGCAATGACATTCTGCTTTATTACTAGCACAACCCTTTTCAGAGAAGGTTCCTCCTTCAGGAAATGAGTGAAAATACAGAGAACCAAAATTAGGCAATGTACAGAGATTGAGAGACCTAGGAACACTCAGTATTTTTTTAATTAATTTATTTATTTATTAAAGATTTCTGTCTCTTCCCCGCCACCGCCTCACATTTAACTCCCCCTCCCCCAATCAAGTCCCCCTCCCTCCTCAGCCCGAAGAGCAATCAGGGTTCCCTGCCCTGTGGGAAGTCCAAGGAACCCCCACCTCCATCCAGGTCTAGTAAGTTGAGCATCCAAACTGCCTAGGCTCCTACAAAACCAGTAAGTGCAGTAGGATCAAAAACCCATTGCCATTGTTCTTGAGTTCTCAGTAGTCCTCATTGTCCGCTATGTTCAGAGAGTCTGGTTTTATCCCAGGCTTTTTCAGACCCAGGCCAGCAGGCCTTGGTGAGTTCCCAATAGAACATCCCCATTGTCTCAGTGTGTGGGTGCACCCCTCGAGGTCCTGAGTTCCATGCTCGTGCTCTCTTTCCTTCTGCTCCTGATTTGGACCTTGAGATTTATGTCCGGTGCTCCAATGTGGGCCTCTGTCTCCTTTCATCGCCTGATGAAGGTTAATATTCAGGAGGATGCCTATATGTTTTTCTTTGGGTTCTCCTTATTTAGCTTCTCTAGGATCACTAATAATAGGCTCAATGTCCTTGGTTTATGGCTAGAAACCAAATATGATTGAGTACATCCCATGCTCGTCTTTTTGGGTCTGGCTTACCTCACTCAGGATAGTGTTTTCTATTTCCATCCATTTGCATGCAAAATTCAAGAAGCCCTTGTTTTTTACTGCTGAGTAGTACTCTAATATGTATATATTCCATACTTTCTTCATACATTTTTTCCGTTGAAGGGCATCTAAGTTGTTTCCAAGTTCTGGCTATTACAAACAATGCTGCTATGAACATAGTAGAGCATATACTTTTGTTGTATGAAAAGGCCTCTCTTGGTTATATTCCCAAGAGTGGTATTGCTGGGTCCAGGTGTAAGTTGATCCCGAATTTCCTGAGAAACCGCCACACTGCTTTCCAAAGTGGTTGCACAAGTTTGCATTCCCACCAGCAATGGATGAGTGTACCCCTTTCTCCACAACCTCTCCAACAAAGGTTATCATTGGTGTTTTTTATTTTAGCCATTCTGACAGGTGTAAGATGGTATCTCAAAGTTGTCTTGATTTGCATTTCCCTGATCGCTAAGGAAGTTGAGCATGACCTTAGCAATAAGTCAACATAAGGGGATCAAGGGGATTCGTATCGGAAAAGAAGAAGTTAAGCTCTCGTTATTTGCAGATGATATGGTAGTATGCATAAGCGACCCCAAAAACTCTACCAAAGAACTCCTACAGCTGATAAACACCTTTAGTAATGTGGCAGGATACAAGATCAACTCCAAAAAATCAGTGGCCTTCGTATACACTAAGGATAAGGAAACAGAGAGGGAAATTAGAGAAGCATCACCTTTCACGATAGTCACAAATAGCATAAAATATCTTGGGGTAACTCTGACCAAGGATGTGAAAGATCTATTTGACAAGAACATTAAGTCTTTGAAGAAAGAAATTGAAGAGGACACCAGAAAATGGAAGGATCTCCCTTGCTCCTGGATTGGGAGGATCAACATAGTAAAAATGGCAATTCTACCAAAAGCAATCTATAGATTCAATGCAATCCCCATCAAAATCCCATTAAAATTCTTCACAGATCTGGAGAAGACAATAATCAACTTTATATGGAAAAACAAAAAACCCAGGATAGCCAAAACAATCTTATACAACGAAGGATCGTCTGGAACCATTACCATCCCTGACTTCAAACTCTCCCACAGAGCTACAGTATTGAAAACAGCTTGGTATCGGCATAAAAACAGAGAAGTCGACCAATGGAATCGAATAGAAGACCCTGACATTAACCCACAAACCTATGAACAGCTGATTTTCGATAAAGGAGCTAAAAGTATACAATGGGAAAAAGAGAGCATCTTCAGCAAATTTGCTGGCAAAACTGGATGTCAACCTGTAGAAGAATGAAAATAGATCCATATCTATCACCATGCACAAAACTCAAGTCCAAATGGATTAAAGACCTCAATATCAGTCCAAACACACTGAACCTGATAGAAGAGAAAGTGGGAAGTACTCTACAATACATGGGCACAGGAGACCACTTCCTACATATAACCCCAGCAGCACAGACATTAAGAACCTCATTGAAGAAATGGGACCTCCTGAGACTGAGAAGCTTCTGTAAAGCAAAGGACACTGTCGCTAAGACACAAAGGCAACCCAATGACTGGGAGAAGATCTTCACCAACTCCGCAACTGACAAAGGTCTGATCTCCAAAATATATAAAGATCTCAAGAAACTAGACCGTAAAATGCTAATCAACCCAATTATAAAATGGGGCACTGAGCTGAACAGAGAATTCTCAACAGAAGAAGTTCAAATAGCCAAAAAACACTCAGTATTAAATGGAATATTTCCATCAAATTCCTCCTGCCTGGGGTCAGAGAACCCAGAAGAGGTGAATGTGGAGAGATTGTAAAATCTAGAGTGGATGGAGAACACCAAGGAAACAAGGTTTACTGGACACCGCAGGACTAATGCATGTCAGTAGGCACAGGGCACGCACAGGTCCATATTGGATGGGATGGCAGCACTGAGACTGGAAGTGGATCCAAACCCCATCCCTCATCCAGGAGCTCTTGCCAGTTGACCTACCACCGGAGGAAGTGTTTATTTTATCTGAAGGAATCTTACCGGGGATACAAACCCCCCTTAGAGACAGGACCCAATCCCAGCAGTAGATGTCAACACAAAATGTATTCAATGGCATTTTTGGAGTGTATTTTTTCTCTCATAATGCTTTGTTTGCAATTCTTCTTCTTTGTTTTTGTTCTTTGTTTTACCTCACTGATCTTTTGCATATATATATATATATATATATATATATATATATATATTCATTTTTTTTTGTTTTTATGAGATTGCTGTGTGCAAAATTGTGTGTCCATGTACCTGTATCTTTTCATTGTGCTTTATTTTTTGGCTCTTTTTCCTGTTTGTTTGTTTTGTCCTTCTCTCATTTGTTTTGTTTTAGTTTCCTGTTTGTTTTCTAATGAGAGAGAAAAAAAAGAGTGTATATATGGGTGGGTGGTGAATGAAAAAATTAAAATTATATGAAAATAATAATTTTGAAATTCTATGCTAACTACTAAATTCAGTAAGCATAAATTGTGAATATACATTATGTGAATTACGTTCTTCAACAAGCTGTTCATGATTTCTTTTTTCAGCCCAATAAACCTTATTTTCCCATTCTCACAGTATTTTGATGCACTGTTAAACTTTCATTCTCATTTGTTATATTCTGGATTTTTTTAAATAATACTTTAGGAATCATGTGTTTTTCTGTGTGCATATTTGTGTGCATTAGCGTGTGTGTATGTACGTGTGTATTTGTATATATTTATGTAAACAGTTAATGAAATATAATATCAATTTGATTGGACAAAATTACTTATCAAAAATATTTAATTTATCAACAATCAATGAAGTCTTGGGATATGTTAAAGGAATTTCATTTGGCTTATATATTTAGAGGCTCAGGGAAGGAAAAGTAAGATTTAGTGAAAAAATATATAAATCCTTGCTTAGTAGTTAAAGCAACTGTTGTGACAGTTATCTATAGAAATATGACAACAAAAGAATGAGAAGCAGAATGTTCTTTTCTGGGGATAAGGACTATGGTTTGCTACATATAAATTCTCACTTGTTAAAATGACAGTTATTACAATGTCTTTTAATCAACAGTTAGCAACAACCAAAGTTAAGAAGAAATATCCATAACCAGGAAGCACTTCTGTTAATCATTACTAATAAATTTCAAGATGCAAGTTTACACCCATAACAAAATAAACCTTTGTATTATGATGGTTTTGAAATCAGTCTCAAAACTCTTTGACACTTAAAAATGGAAGCTTTTTGTTTTGTCTACACTATGAGTTTAAAAGCTTTCCGTGAAGTCAAGATCACAGAAGTGATACTCTGCACTTTCTATGGCTGGATCATAAAACAACAGGCAACTTTTTCTTTTTGCTACAATACCTTTTGCTCACAATCAGGAAGTATCGTATAAGAAGTGTAGTTACTCCAAGACCCTATGAAATGAGAATGTCAAATGACAAAACAGCTATATGTAGTTTTTTAGAATTTTATCTAGCTGTTTTCAAAACTTTAGGCATAGAGTTCTAGATACCTCAGATCATAGCAGACAAGTCATTTCTGTTATGTACTATATGGACTTTCAGCATCCATGAACATCATAAAAATCATCTTATGCTGTCAAGTATTAGTTATTTAATGAGAAAATATAATCTTATTCCAGAAAAGAAGACATGTGCACTAATAGAATGACAATTATATTTTATTTATGGTATAAACATAGCAATGGCTCTTTCCCACACATGAAGAATCTCTTAGAAACAAAATATGAAATGAATAAATAATCATGATCTAAAGGACATATAAAAGTGTGTGGGGTGTGTATGCATGTACAATGAAATTTTAATCAGCAGTGATGAGTTTACAACATACATGAACCATTTTATATAAACCAAGTAAATAGAAACTAAAGGCTAGTTTAGTTAACCAGACTACTTTGTGTAATGTTCAAAACAGATATATTCATAGAAAAAGAAAGATTAGTAGACGGCAGTGGATAGAAGGAGAAAAACAAGAATAGGACTGTAATTTGTAACGTTTCTTTTGGGACGATGGAAACACTAAATTATGAAAGATGGCTCTTATGGTAGATGAATAATAATTCCATTTTTACTCTATTTATTATATATTAAATTATATTTCCACTGTTACCCCCCTCATGATATTCTGCTTCTGAATCAACATGTAACTCCCCCATCTTACTTAGGATTTTTATTGCTGTGAAGAGACACCATGGCCATGGCAACTGTTATAAAAGAAAGCATTTAACTGGAACTGGCTTACAGTTCAGAAATTTAGTCCACTGTCATCATGGTGGGAAGCATGATGACACACAGGCATACATAGTGCTGGAGAGATAACTTAGAGTTCTATATCCAGATCCAAAGGAAATAGGAAAAGACTGTGAGCATCTGAGACCTTAAAGCCCATCCCCTATGACACACTTCCTCCAACAAAGTCACACCAACTCCAATGAGTCTACATCTAATAGTGTTACTCCCTGTAAGCCTTTGAGAACCATTTTCTTTCAAAGCATGGCACATACACCTAAGAGTCTTCAGAAGAACTTTTCCACTTTGTTTTGTTGTGCTCAGGCATTTTGGAAGAATTTTGGGCTAGCTTTATTTTGTTATTTTATTTTGGATGTTGTATTAACCCTGCTTCCAAATCCTCTGTAGTATTTCTTCAATTGAATCTTTGAAATGTATTATTTCCAATTTCCCATGATTGGACAGGTTTTCATGTGCAGATGGTAAGCATTTGTTTTCCTCCTTGTTTACAGTCATGTGAATGTGTTAAGTAAGCATTTGTGGGTCAAAAATATGTGGTTCACAGAAGACAAACATCCTTTACTTTTTCTTGCCTCTTAAGATAGCAATTCTGAATTTAACATAAGCTTCTGGCGAAGGTTGTCATATACTAATGACTTAATGATAAATATGATAATGAATATTTATCCGAATAAAAAGAGATAAATGGAACACAGGAAAGATAAGTACTCTAAACATTAACTCAATATGACATGGTTTTCAGGCACCTTCCTTAATGCCTTTAAAATATAAACAATGGGCCCAAAGTCACATTTAGCACAATGAGGAATCAAATTGGTAGCAAACATGCTTATCTGGATCTTAAAACATGACTTTTTCTGGAAATTTCTTCCTGGATACATATAGTGGTGGTTGCTACTATAATGGATACTCTCTAATACCTAATAAACCCAACAATGAAATAGTCATCCAAAAGTATCAACAACTGATCTGTAAAATCAAATTTTAAAAATTACAAATGGAATCATGATAACTTCCAAAAATATCACTCTACTTTTTTCTGTCAAGTTTATTTATATGATATTTTTATTTTAAAACTTTCAAGATACATTTTATTACATCACTTGACCCTTCCCTTTTCTCCGTATAGCCCTTCCCATTTCCTGTACCCCTTGGTTTGGTTATTGTACCTTAATGTGCACAGATATACTTATAGGGCTTTGTATTCTGAAAATAAATAAAAGCCTGAGACGGATCTTTTCGGTTTATTTATTTATTTATTTATTTATTTTTAAGACAGGGTTTCTCTGTAGCTTTGGAGCCTGTCTGGGAAACTAGCTCTTGCAGACCAGGATGGCCTCGAACACCATCCTGGTTCTGCCTGCTTCTGCCTTCTAACTGCTGGGATTAAAGGCGTGTGCCACCACTGCCCAGCTCTAAAAGAATTGTTTAGATGACTAATATAATGTATATATGTGTAAGGTGTGATAAAAAAAAATCAAAATGTCAAGCTGAGTAACAGCTGACTAGTTCTTTACAGTTATTGCAGCAATAAACAAATAGCTACTTTGTCAACCTGTGTTTTGCAAATAAAATATCAAATATCCCAAACTAAAGGCATCCTAATACCTATAAGGAACACAGAAAAACTCTGCATGAAAACATTATCCACATGTACAGTAAAAGTAGAACACACTTTGTTCCATAGTATGGAAACATTGACAAAACAATTACCACTTAAAGCCGACCTTTACTCAGAAAAACTTGTATAAACAGAACAAACCTCTTTAAAAGAAATATCTTCAAAGGGTCAATTCCTATGGTGTTCCCAGACCAGGCAGGCTGCTATAGGGCAGGAAGAGTGCATTTATACAGAGAGATGCTGCAAGAGCACAATTATCTTTGAAAAACTTTGGGGCCAGTACAGACCCTGTCGAATCTGTGGTCTGTGCCAAGGGTAGGCAGGGATTCATACTCTATTTTCTCTGTACCTTCCTTGTTTAGAAACTTCCTTGTAGACAAATGCCTTATCTTTTCAGATTCATATTAAATTTTGTTCCAAGTCCATTTCTCCCTTTATCTCAGGAAATTCTGAGTGAATAAGAAGCTTATGTTCTCTCCCACAACTGGCATGCTTTTTGTACAATTTGTTTTACAAGGTGTCAGAGGCAGTTTTATCATTTCGCTTGCTTTTAAATGTCCATCTGTTACCACCCAAGTACTTTTCACAAATACATGACCCACAAAGAATTTTGCTTATTTTAACTGCAGCAAGACTGAACCAGTATTTTGAACAGTCTCAGGGAGAAGTCTTCCAGTTTGATATTGAGATTACTGGTAGAATACACTTTGAAAAATATTTCTTCTATACAAAAATTCTGGATTAGACTAAAGTCAGTGAGCTAACAAAGATTTTGTAATTTATATTGTCTTGGAGAATCATTTTGCAATTTTGTACAAGTGTATATGGGGGGGGTTACCAAGTCTTATATCAGGAGCTATTTTCCATCCTATTTAAAATTAAAAATGACAGTTTTATCCCATTTCAAGTAGAGCTGGATTTGCAAAAATGAGGAAATGATCTACGCATTCAGAGCAGGGATACAGATACTATAAACAAGAGTTCCTGTAAGGAATCGGTGTCTACAAAGGCTTGTTGCCTGATTAGAACCTCAGTGGTGTACAGAGGTTGCAATACGGAAAGTCCTAATTATAATAATTCTGGCTTATCATTAGCCCTCTAAATAGTCATTGTTTCCCCACATTTGGCTCAAACCTAATATATTGTGACTAGTAGATATAAACCTTTTAGACTGTATTAACTGAACAAAACCAGCTTCCACAGGCCAAAAGGCAAAGAGCCATCAGATAGCATCTGAGATATGTAGCAGTAAACTTTCCACTTCATTGCAACTGCCAACTTAAAGTTTCCACCGAGTATTTGAAAAACACCTTTATTTATGACATCTGTTGTTCCATTATCAGAAAAACACCATGAAACTGCTTTTATAGCAGAACATGCATCTTGGAGTACTCTAAATCTCTGTTCCTGGATCATGTTCATTCAAATATGGCATTAGAAACTCTCTCTTATGCCCTCTGAGGTGAGAATTATGGTTTGAGTCAACAGGAGGAAGCTTAATTTCCTGAATTAGAGTCACTTTACAGAGAAACAAAGGCGAATTTACCAGAGTCCTGAAACTAATCCACTCAACATATCCCCCTGATATTATTGAAGCAATTCTAATACTAAGTAATCGAAGCTTGTTTGTCTAGTCAAATACATATATATATATATATATATGTTTGTTTGTGGTAACCCTCTTGGCACTTAAACCAATTTTTCCTTTTGTCCAAAATTCCATGAAAACTACTGAAGGTAAAAATGTTCTTAAAAGAATATAGTTATCATTGTCCTGACACACGAGGACAAGAACAAGCAGAAGACTAGGGTGTTTATAGGGAAATATATAGATATGACCGGACTGTTAATGAAAATAGAAAAATAAACAGTCATAGAGACAATGATAAGAATAAACTTTATAGATGTTTCCCTCCTTTTACCAACAAATAGTATTGATCCATGGTACTAGCTGTAAATGGAAGTACAAGATGCTCTGAGGATACATAGTAAGAGAGTCAGTCTCTTATTTGGAGAATGTTCATTTCTTGAAACAGTAAGCCCTTACTTAAAAGACAGTGGATCATTACTTTTTGTTAAAAAAAGATAAGAATCACTGGAATATAGAAGTCGGATTGTTAAAGAATAAGAAAGTTATAATGAGCGCCATTAGTCATATTAAGATTTTTATATACACATTAAACCAATAGACAGATATGAAAAATTATAAACAAGTAAAAGTTGTGGAAAGTTTCTATACAAAATAATGAAAATAAATACAGAGGGCTATAACTATGAAAAAGATACAATATGATAGACAAATAGAAGTTTTATCCAAGAATGTAAAATATCAACAATTTATAATCTTATCAAATACCTTGTTCTAGTGCAATATTTTCAGTTTTCACCCGCACTCTCAGCTTCTTGTCTACCAAAACAGCTTCCATGGGGAGATTTTTAGTTCTAACCAGCCCAGTCTCAAGAACAAGGGCAGAAAGTGGCAATGAACCCTTTCTATGCCAGTTCTAAATGGCTATACCTACTGACTTATATAAGAGGTTAAGAAGAGGAAAACATAAAAAAAGTTTGATAATAATTTTATATGATCTAGGAAACTAAACTTGAGATTGGAGCTCCAGGGAGGACTATGTATTTTCATGCAATGGTTTGATAATACATGGATAACCGAGGGGAAACAAGGTTGGAAAGAATATGATATATTAGACTACATTACAAAAGAGACTTCCTGGACAATGGCTATAGGCATCCCCAGGTGATGAGGATACCAAAATTTAATTATCTGGAACTTGAACTTTTTTTATCTTATTCTCAATGTCCAAAAGAGTTTGCTAAGCAAACATTCAGCCATTTCATCAGGAAGTCTCTTTTCTATTGTTTCCCTTGTGCTGTCTATTTTTTTTTTGCTTCCTATAAACCAGGTGAGGGCTTCATATTTGTAATGCCAGCACCCAGGTGACTGAGGAAGAAAGATAACTGTGTATTAAGGCCAGCATGGGCTTGAGTGACAGTCCATATCAAAAGTAAAGAACTATAGGAAAATGTGTTATTATTGCCTTTTGCTTTTTTCTATAGCTATAGCTAACCAAGGTTGACATAATTATCTGAAAGATTTTGAGAAAATTTTCATATTATGGGAATTATTAGGCATAGCCATTTTACCTATTGTGATTTTTTACTGCAAAATAACATTTAGGCACTCAGAAATCCTAATTCTTTGCTTTGCTAGCTAATAAAAATTATTTTAGAAATCTCTATGGACAATGACCTCATTCATACTAATCCTCTCTTCACTGATAAGAGACCAAGACAAAATTTCAGGGGTTATTTGCATAACATTTTAAGATATAGTTTATGAATACAATTACCATTCACTATTTTATTATTATAACTAGATGTTTCCTTTAACTGATTGTATTTACTAAAAGATCTTTAAAACTACAGCAACATATACTAAAGTACCAATGACTCTAAGCCTTATCAGTTGAAAATAATGTTTATGTGCATACAAATAAATGTTATTGTAAAAAGAAAACTTCTTGAATAGATGTTTTCCTTTCAATTTAAAGTAAAATATGCAAAGAGGTACTAGAGACATGTGTCAGTGCTTAAGACCACAGGATACTCTTCCAGAGAAACCATGTTGGCATTCCAAGTACCTATGTAGTGGCTTACAACCATCTGTAATTTAGCTTCGAAGAAACTGGCACCGTTTTCTGACATCCATAAGCACTATAAACACATGGCACAAGACATACATGTAGGCAAAATACCTATGCATGTGAAATAATACTAAATAAATCTTAAAAAATATAAAATAGGCACAAAGTGAGTTAATAATTGAAGCAATGTTCTAGCTATTTCTTTAACAGATTTCATTGGTATTAGAGCACAATCAGAAACTCAGGTTGATGAAAGCAATTAAAGAGGATTTACATTTTTAAAAATCTAATACATAGAAATCTACCTACAGATTATTATTTAAATGAAAATATTCACGGTAGGTAAAAGTCATGTTTTTTATGGAAAGCCAAACTGTGCATATTATTTGAAAATATTTGTCACTAAGTATCAACTATTAGTAATAACAGCTGATTTTATAACTATGTTACCTCTCTAATGAGACGTGTTTGATTTCTCACAGATACGTACATATAATACTTGGTTTCCCCCATAACATTATAGCATCAAATGCAATTTAGTATCATGCTACCCCTGTTGCTGCAGAAGAGAGGCCTAGAGAGACCTACCAAGTTAATGATAGAACACTTTCATAAATAATAGTTTTATTATAACTGCTATCAAACTTCTAAGAAATTCGAAGGATTGAAATGTAAAAATGGTAAGTTTTACAAATAAATATTTCAAAAATACTTTCCTCATGATAACTCAATTTGGAAATTTCTCATCATGATAAGCTAGGTTAGACAATGCCTACTTCATCTTTATTAACTTAACAATACACACCAGCAGCAAACAATAACGATGAAAGACTCCTCTGTATGGCAGTATATACCTGATAACAGACGTTTGTTGTACAGAGTTTAGAACATTTATTTCTCTTTACCCAATAGAAGAAAGTGACCTGGATCCGATATGTCCAATCAAGGACTAATAGGAGACAAATTCATCAAGGTCTTTTTTTTTGCTAAGTCACAATGAATTGACAACAATCTAGATAACAGATAACAATGAGTAGATAATGATAGGAATTATAAACGCAATAATAGGCAGGTGAATTACCTGTCAAGATGGGCCTAAGTTTCGTCTTATAATCCACAAACCTACACTTTCAATAAAACCGTACTAACCTGAAAATACTCTGAGCGCTACACCATTGTCTATTCTGGTTGTGATATTGTACTAGACTTGTATAAATTATTACCACTGGGAAAAATAGGATAAGAACACATCGACATCGCTATATTGTTTCTTTTAACTGTGTGTACGTTTAAAATTATTTCAGTAAGTAATTTAGTTGTTAATCAATATAATTTTGATTCGCTCTTTTTGTTTCAATTCAATCAGATGGTTGCATTTATTTATTTTATTCATTAGATAACTGAGGATCCTGCATTTGTGTGTTTATTCAGAGAAAGCTCAATTGTCACCAACATTCTTAGAGGAAAAAGCATGTCAAATGATATGAATTTAAGAGCCATTTTCTGTCTTATTCGAATGGACCTTATTTTACAAAAGTGAGATAACCTTGAAAGTGTCCTTTCTATTTATAGTTCTGGGATTCTTATTTTTCTTTGAAACTGGATATATTCCTTTACAAACAACTAGTAAAAATTCCAAATTGTTATATAAGTTGACTCAGGATAATATTTGGTACAAACAGTCCAATAGCATGCTGGCTTCAAAATGCTAAAACACTCTTATATGAAGAGGATAAGCGAGATAAGTTGAGTCTATTGATCACTAAAGGCACAAATGAATAAGTACTGGAAAGCTATTTAATCTCTGTGCTTTAGTCTTCCTATGTATTTAAAGAGAAGAGATAATAGCTCCTTCAAATTAAGGCGGCGGCAATTTTATGTAATTTGTATAGCCCTAAATACAGGCCCAGGCATAAACTAAGCACTTTCATAAATATTATTATTTTGCAAAGAACATGAATCTAATTTCATTACAGTTTGTAGGAGCAAAGGAGGCAGCAGTTTGAATTCCCTCTTAATATAAATGATTGCTTATCACTATAAACCTTTAAAGTAGCATTTATGTCACTATTTCCCATAGAATTTATGTAGTGTACTAGTATAATTAATTCCATGGATAAGGAAATAGCATTCTTTTTCTTTTACTAGCTATTTAAAAAGCATAGCTTCAGGTCTTCTGCAGAAAACATTAGATTTGTCACTTAATTTTCAACCTCCCAATATCTAATGGAAAGATGTGCAATATAATTAAAAAGGTGCCCATAGGGCAACTAATTCTGAAAAGTGGTGATAAGTGAATGAAGGAAGTCTGCTTCATTTCATTTTTATGCTTTAGTGATTTCTAGCTTACAATGATAAGGAAATACTAAGCTCTACATCCTTTAAGGAGATAGCATTTTGGTATACAAGCATCTGGATATATACATTTTGCGCTCTGATGTGAGTGTGCCTATGCACAGCTACATACAAATATAAATGGTTAATTTTTAATCATTTTATGACCTTATAAAATGAATCCCTTAAACTCTATTATGCTTCTTGCTTAAAACCATGTGGTTTTTTAATATTTTAGACATTACACATACCTAATTATATACAATACATTCTGAATTTTGGCCTATTTTTCATCTCAAAATAGAAGTGATTAAAAATACTATAATTGCTACAATGAAGAACTGCCATAAATGGTGGCATTCCTTAATATCTACCATGATACATAGATTTACTTGTTAAGAAAACATACATGCTTAATAAATATCTGTTTACCATGAGAAACCTTTACCAGTTGTTGACGTTTCTAAAACAAATATCAAGGAAATTCTCAATTCCTATTAAACTATCTTTGTTAGAGTTGAGGA
The DNA here is from genome assembly GCF_018167655.1 of Microtus oregoni. Classification (NCBI taxonomy): domain Eukaryota; kingdom Metazoa; phylum Chordata; class Mammalia; order Rodentia; family Cricetidae; genus Microtus; species Microtus oregoni. The sequence goes on along the minus strand of NW_024544342.1, from coordinate 13,962 downwards.
AAACAATTTTTTAGAATAATAAGGCAGTCCATGGAGATGAGCTCTAGGGAGTTACTGTGGCAAAACCAGAGGTGGCTGCAACTGTGGAGCTGCCAATACCATTGGGGTGGGACTTGCCAAAGAGGTAGATCCCAAAGCAGAGAAATACCCCCTTTGGGTTGATTGTTTTTTTAATTAATTAATTTATTTATTAAAGATTTCTGTCTCTTCATGGGTTGTTTGTTGAATCGTATAAAGGTCAAATGCTTCCTGCATTTGACAACAGAATTGTCTTGTATACAAAAGGCACCATCGATTTGTTTTTAATATTGTTGTTCTTGGAAACATATATTAATACTGTACTATTGCCGGGCGATGGTGGCGCACGCCTTTAATCCCAGCACTCGGGAGGCAGAGGCAGGCGGATCTCTGTGAGTTCGAGACCAGCCTGGTCTACAGAGCTAGTTCCAGGACAGGCTCCAAAGCCACAGAGAAACCCTGTCTCAAAAAACCAAAAGAAAAAAAAAAAACATACCGTACTATTGTATGTAAAATTGTTCTGGGTAGTGGTGGCACACAGCTTCAATTCCAGCACTCAGCAGGCAGAGGCAGGTTGAACTCTGTGAGTTCAAAGCTAGCCTGGTTCACAGAGTATGTTCCAGGATAGCCAAGATTACACAGAGAAACCCTGTCTTGAAAAACCAAAACAACCTCCCTCCCAGAGAAAAAAAAAAAGAAAAGCAATGTATACCAGGAACCTGTGCCGTTCCTCCAGCATAGAGCAAGTTTTTATTTATTTATTATTAAAAGCTGTAGTTTGGCTGGGTTGATGGCTGTGTGGCAAGAATGTCTAAGCACATACATCTCATTTTGAATCCGCAGCACCTGAGTAAAAAGCCACTAATGGCAGGTGAAATCATAGGAGCTCCCTGGACACTCATTCTAGCAGATAAAAGAAAGTTTCAGTTCAGTAAGAGACCTTGTCTCAAGTCAATAATGTTGAGAACAGTAGAAGAACATGACTGGCAGCCTGCTCTGGTGTCCACACATATACCTGTACATTCACATAACTATAAAAAACATATGCATGCACAAATAGACACTGCAATATAAATAGTTAATTCCTATAAATTTGTAAGTTGTGATTGTCCCTTTTATGCCTTAATTTTTTCTCTCTGAACAACGGAGCCAGCTAGTACTAGTTTAAGGTAAACAGGTAAAATCATAGCATGTGATATAATAAATATTTTCAAATATTCAGCAATATTGAAGCTGAATTATTTAAGTATTTACTTAAAATTATTATTATACCATTAATATTTCTAGGATTACACCAAGATAGCTAAATCAAATTACTTTAAGGCTTATCCACAGATCTTTATTAGACATTTGTTTAATTAGAGCAAGTATTTAGAAATTTAATTTGGTGAATAGGTTTGAAATATAAAATACCACTTTCAATATTTGATAATTTTGGAGCTTTGAGAGCAAGAAGTAATTTTCAAAGAGGAAACCTCTCATTGTCACTTTAAAGAACTTTCTAGGTGAACAGTAGTTCTGCTCCCTGGCAAGGAATCTTGTTTATGCACAACACATTACAGTCACATCAATGTTTAAGATGATGAACATGTAATGGCATAGCTTCTCAGTCAAGCAAGCATCATCAAAGTAACTCAAGTTCTTGGGGGAAGAAAACAATAAAGAATCCTCTAGGTGTTGTTTCAATATTCACTTAATTTCCCCTAGTTTCAGCATTGAAACAAATACTGTGTGATTTGTAATAGGTGAATGCAAACAATTTTCAAGAAAAATAGTAAGAGGTTTAGGTGAATGGTTCCATAGTACACAACAAGCGAAGCATGAAGAAGGTTTAGATTCACTGCCCAGTCTGAACAATGGTAGTATCCATTAGTTTACATAACTGAATGCTAGGACTTCCAAAGAGAAATATATCCATGTCTTCTATTTCATTTCAGTGTACTAAGAGAGGGTGTACAATTCATTTTAAAGATCACTTTACCCTATAAATTTTTAAGGTAAACAAACACATGTGAAAAGTCATAGGGAATTGGAATATATTTTATCGCAAGTCTCTGTGTATGTGAAATTATTAAGTAGTTCTTTCTGAAATGGCTACTATTGCTGTGAAAACCTAATACTGTCAAACAGATCTTGGATCAAGATAGGCTAAGCCGATTCTGATATTTTCTACTAGTCAAGAATGTGTGACAAGTTCAGGCCAACAACCCTTCTATGTCCAAAAGGCATGAGAACTAAGGCTTAAAATCATTTTATGTTTTGTTTTTTGCTCCATTTGAATTATGCAAGCAAAATAAATGATATAATTAAAGCCTTATGGGACCTGATATCTACAGGTCTTCTATACCTGAACCATGACATCAATTGCATAGTCAGATGAATGAGAAGATACCCCATGCCCTTATCATTGCCAAATCTGCGAGATTCCCACTTGGCATTCTTGCTTGCTTATTTTGTAGTCCTGGCATGTCAGTTAACTGGCTGGTGCTTCCTAATAGACCCTGCACTAGTTCTGATTGATGTGTGAGTGTGCAAACATTAACCTCAACTAGGAGCCAGATGGCTCACATACCGGGCTTAGCAGCCAGACAAAACAAAGGCAGATTCAGAACTCTGTTAAGAGAGTTACAGTTTTTGGTGACTCTTTTCCACACCTATGCACCTATGCATGTTTGGTCTTATTGAGTTGATTTTATTCCATGTTAACCCACAGTAATATCTTCATTGTCATTTCCCTGCCACATTCTAAAAAATAGGATTTTTTTTCTCCATCATATTCAGTAATTTTTTCCCGTATTTTTGAAGAGGCTATATTTTTGACCCTAAAATCATGGATGAATAAAATTGCTTGAGTACTTCAGAAGTAATTTTAAGTTTTGCTTATTTACATCTTTATTTTTTTTTCTAACTCTAACCCTAACCCTAATTATTTACATCTTTAAAGTATTACAAAAGGAGCCGGGCTGTGGTGGCACAGGCCTTTAATCCTAGCACTCAGGAGGCAGAGGCAGGCGGATCTCTGTGAGTTCGAGGCCAGCCTGGTCTACAAGAGCTAGTTAGAGGACAGGCTCCAAAACCACAGAGAAACCCTGTCTCGAAAAAAAAAAAAGAAAAAAAAAACAAAAAAAAAGTATTACAAAAGGAACTAAAATGTTTTCAGTGAAAGCCAGCCATGTAGATATGTCTTTGACTTTAATCACTGAGATGTCAGTCTTTTGACTAAAATAAGAGATTTTTAAAGCGTGTCATTGTTTAATGCACACACACACACACACGCACACACACAACCGTATGTAACAACAATTAATGAAAAAAGAAGCCATGAACTTTACAGAGAGCAATGAGAGGTATATGTGAAAACTTGGCGGGGGAGAAGGGGAATATGATGCAATTATATAAACTAATTCTAGAATCACTTTTTAGTTTGTATTCTTCTTTCTGTACTGAAGCTGGCTTGAATAACATGGCAAAGCACATGGGCACAGGAGACCACTTCTTACGTATAACCCCAGCAGCACAGACATTAAGGACCTCATTGAATAAATGGGACCTCCTGAGACTGAGAAGCTTCTGTAAAACAAAGGACACTGTCGCTAAGACACAAAGGCAACCCACTAACTGGGAGAAGATCTTCACCAACCCCGCAACTGACAAAGGTCTGATCTCCAAAATATATAAAGATCTCAAGAAACTAGACCTTAGAAGGCTAACCATCCCAATTATAAAATGGGGCATTGAGTTGAACAGAGAATTCTCAATAGAAGAACTTCAAATGGCCAAAAGACACATAAGGTCATGCTCAACTACCTTAGCGATCAGGGAAATGCAAATCAAGACAACTTTAAGATACCATCTTACACCTGTCAGAATGGCTAAAATAAAAAAAAAACACCAATGATAGCCTTTGTTGGAGAGGTGGTGGAGAAAGGGGTACACTCATCCATTGCTGGTGGGAATGCAAACTTGTGCAACCACTTTGGAAAGCAGTATGGCGGTTTCTCAGGAAATTCGGGATCAACTTATCCCTGGACCCAGCAGTACCACTCTTGGGAATATACCCAAGAGAGGCCTTATCATACAACAAAAGTATATGCTCTACGATGTTCATAGCAGCATTGTTTGTGATAGCCAGAAACCTGGAAATAACCTAGATGTGCTTCAATGGATGAATGGATGAAGAAAGTATGGAATATATCCATATTAGAGTACTACTCAGCAATAAAAAACAAGGACTTCTTGAATTTTGCATGCTAATGGATGGAAATAGAAAACACTATCCTGAGTGAGGTAAGCCAGACCCAAAAATAGGAACATGGGATGTACTCACTCATATTTGGTTTCTAGCCATAAACCAAGGACATTGAGCCTATAATTAGTGATCCTTGAGAAGCTAATAAGGAGAATCCAAAGAAAAACATATAGGCATCCTCCTGAATATTAACCTTCAGCAAGCGATGTAAGTAGACAGAGACAGAGACCCACATTGGAGCACAGGACTGAATTCTCAAGGTCCAAATCAGGAGCAGAAGGAGAGAGAGCACGAGCAAGGAACTCAGGACCTCGAGGGGTGCACCCACACACTGAGACAATGGGGATGTTCTACTGGGAACTCACCAAGACCAGCTGGCCTGGGTCTGGAAAAGCCTGTGATAAAACCGGACTCTCTGAACATAGCGGACAATGAGGACTACTGACAACTCAAGAACAATGGCAATGGGTTTTTGATCCTACTGCACGCACTGGCTTTGTGGGAGCCTAGGCAGTTTGGATGCTCAACTTACTAGACCTGGATGGAGGTGGGGGTTCCTTGGACTTCCCACAGGACAGGGAACTCTGATTGCTTTTTGGGCTGGAGAGGGGACTTAATTGGAGGAGGGGGAGGGAAATGGGAGGCGGTGGCCGGGAAGAGACAGAAATCTTTAATAAATAAATAAATTAATAAAAAAAAGAAAGACTCAAGCTCAACTAATATGTATGTGCTATATAAAGTGTCCACCATGACTATGGATATGTTAAAAGTTTTAATCACTGAAGGACCTCTAGGTTGTTTCCAGGTTCTGGCTATGACAAACAATGCTGCTATGAACATAGTAGAGCATATACTTTTGTTGTATGATAAGGCCTCTCTAGATGCCCTTCAATGGAAGAATGGATGAAGAAAGTATGGAATATATACATATTAGAGTATTACTCAGCAGTAAGAAACAAGGACTTCTTGAATTTTGCATACAAATGGATGGAAATAGAAAACACTATCCTGGGTGAGGTAAGCCAGACACAAAAAGAGGAACATGGGATGTACTCACTCATATTTGGTTTCTAGCCATAAACCAAGGACATTGAGCCTATAATTAGTGATCCTAGAGAAGCTAAATAAGGAGAACCCAAAGTAAAACATATAGGCATCCTCCTGAATATTAACCTTCAGCAAGCGATGAAAGGAGACAGAGACAGAGACCCACATTGGAGCACAGGACTGAATTCTCAAGGTCCAAATCAGGAGCAGAAGGAGAGAGAGCACGAGCAAGGAACTCAGGACCATGAGGGGTGCACCCACACACTGAGACAATGGGGATGTTCTACTGGGAACTCACCAAGACCAGCTGGCCTGGGTCTGGAAAAGCCTGGGATAAAACCGGACTCTCTGAACATAACGGACAATGAGGACTACTGACAACTCAAGAACAATGGCACTGGGTTTCTGATCCTACTGCACATACTGGCTTTGTGGGAGCCTAGGCAGTTTGGATGCTCAACTTACTAGACCTGGATGGAGGTGGGGGGTTCCTTGGACTTCCCACAGGACAGGGAACCCTGATTGCTTTTCGGGCTGACGGGGGGGGGGGGACTTATTTAGGGGAGGGGGAGGGAAATGGGAGGCGGTGGCTGGGAAGAGACAGAAATCTTTAATAAATAAATAAATTTAAAAAAAAATGTTTTAATCACTTTTTAAAGAAGTACCAAATGTTTCTTTTTCATATTTCAATCAAGCAATAGTTTCGGCTTGTTCTGAAATCCAATATTGTCTCTTTTGCAATGAAATGCAACAGTTTACTATAATAAACAATGTTTTTAAATAGTCAATTTGAAACTTAGAAAAGGGGCTTGTAGCATGTCCTTGTCACTAAAGTATCTTCCATATAAGTGTGAGGATCTGAGTTCACATTTCAAGCATCTAGATAAAGCCAGATGCCGTAGCTCAAGTCTAAAATCCCAGTACTTGTATTATGAGAAGGATGGAAGACACAGGATGCTTCCTCGAAGCCTGGAGACTAGCAAGCCTAGTGTACAAAATGACAAAGAAGAGGCCCTGATTAAAACAAAGCAGAATGTGAGGACTGATACTTGGGGGTTTTGTCATCCACACACATGCTAGTGTATGCAAGTATATTGATACATACAAGCATGTACAGTTTGAAAAATAATACCATACAGAAAAATATGGTAATTAAAAATTAGACATTATCAGTTGGAAAAATTGCAGAAGCTATCACAAAATTAGAGCTTAAATCAAAGTATTATATACTAGAAAATCTATAATACAAATTCTATAATGCAGGATGAAAATAATGAATGGGAATGAAAAAAAGAGTAAAGTGGAATACAATGTGCCTCATAAAACAACATATACCAGGGTAGAGTACTATAAAGTTCCATTTTCACAGCTTTGAGAGAAGCTAAAATCTCACTTCTGACTCTCAAGCTCATGAGTAATGTGGTCATTTCAAACTTGCTGTGATAAAAATTTTATAGTATTCCAGTTAAGAACATATGTCAAATAGACAAAGAAGTAAAAATCAAAATGAAATGTGACAAAACACTAAAAAATACCTCTCATCTGACACTACTATTCTGATTTGGGCTGGGAACCAGCCACCAATTTCATTTTGAAAGTTCTCTCTGAGAATCATGAAGCAACATGAATGACCACTCTGATTAGCATCAAAGTAAATGCAGGAAAATGATCTACTTTCATCTTGATAGCACAGATGCCCTAAGGAGATATGCAGAGTCTCAACATGGACCAGAAAAGATCACAATTACTGTGGCAAAAGAACAGAAGTCTAATTTCTGTAGTTAATAAACTGATTTGTTTTTCACAGAAAACGTATGAAAACAAAGCCATTCCTCTTCCAAAGTCCTGTTATAGAATATATTCAGTTTAGAGAAAATGTTATGTATTTATGATGAAGGTCAATATTTTCAGATGGTACAAGTATCTTTTAAATCATGTATTATGGGTAATGACACTGAATTTTTTAATACAGTTCTGAAAGGCCATATCCTTTCTTCTTTTTTGGCTCATATGTGTAAAGTAGCATATAAATAGCATCTAGTTAGTATTCTATTCAGCTTATTAGTATTAATTAGATGCATTTTGCTACTTGGACAATGACAAAACTTCGGGTGGTATTCCAACTCTCACTTCATTTTCTTAACTATAGGACCAGAATCTAATTAATTCTATTATTAATGGTTGTCTAATTTTTAGCTATTATTTTTCATAGCCTGAAGATTTCATAATTCTGTGTGAAAATAAGAACATCTGTCATCAATTAATATGTGTGTATGTACACATTTGTTTTTACAGTAATTGGATATGTGCAATGATACTGCGCCCAGAGATTTAACTCCTTGATTGAAGAGCCCATTGCCAAGCATGGAATCACTAAGATTCCAAATAAAAACAAACAAACAAACAAAAAAAAAACAAAACAAAAAAATCACCAATTTAGCTATTATTTCTGAACATATACTAAATTGTTTGAAAGTATCTTCTTTCTTGTTAAGAGTTTGAGGTATTTCTTTTTCCTTTCAACACTTGGGGGAATTAAAAATGTCTTCTTATAAACCATTACTCTCTTCGGAAAAAGACTTTCCTCTAGTGCAATTAGTGAAAGGAAAATGCATAGCTCCTTAGAAGACAGATATCCTTATCAACACACTGAAGTGTAATTCATCAGCCATTGATAAAATCATATTCTAGATTTATTTAGGACTGACTCAATTGTTTCCAATAACTCTTTTTTTCTTTTCAAAAAAGGAGGGGAGTAGCTGAAAATACTGATCTAAAATAATGAATGTAACTGAGCAAATGCTGTGTAATTCTGTGGCTGCTTTTGTTGTTTTCAGAAAAGTTCTTAAAAAGGTCTTTTTTTTTTTCAAGACAAAGTTTCTCTTATAGACCAGAGCTGGCCTCGAACTCACAGAGATTCACTTCTCTGCCTTCCAAGTGCTGGGATTAAAGGCATGTGCCACCACTGCCTGTCTGAGAGAGGGTTTTATATTTCTCAGACAGGCCTTGAACTTTGTTGAACCACCACATCTGGGGTGAATGTTAAGGTGCATTTATTCAGTTTCAGAACTGCAATTTGCTAGCGTTATAAATAACATTAATTTTAGAAAGTGATCATCCAAAGCATTCATTACATAAGACATAATTCATCACTGCAGCCATTACCTATAAACACATCATATCACTTAGACATCTGCACAGGAGCTCCTAGCCTATGGCTCTAACCCTGGGTATTCAGGAATACCTACAGAGAAGGCTTTTAGCTAGAGCTACATGCAGTTTGAAAGTGTGACTAAAAGCTTCATATAGTAAATAAAAAGGAGAAAATTTATGTCTTTGTTCTACAAGCCAATGCAGTAAAAGTAACAGAAACTACCCATCTTGATCCTATTTGCTAGGCTAGAATGATCTAGACATTTCAGAATGGATTGCTTAAAACAACATGCATCTGCCTGCAAAAGAAAAAAAATTAATTTCTCCAGTGGAGTTTCACTGGGTACATTAACCACACTTAAGGGCAAGTCCTATGTCCAGCAGTAGATGGTCAGCCCAGAAAGAACTCACTGGTATTTTTGTAAACTTTTTTTTTATCATTTTGTTTGAGCATTTTTATCTTACTAGTCTTTGTTAGTGTATTTTGGTTCCATTTTTTTTTTATTTTCATGTGTGGTTTTTTGAGCTTTTTCTGTTTTTTAAAATTTGTTTACTTATTATGTATACAGATTTCTATCTGGATGTCTGCCTGCTGTCTGCCTGCAGGCAGGAAGAGGGCACCAGATCTCATTACGGATCTTTGTGAGCCATCGTTGATGAGAATTGAACTCGGAGCAGCCAGTGTTTTTAACCTCTAAGCCATCTCTCCAGCTCCCACTTTCTCTGTTTTGGTTGTTGTTATTTATTCTGGTTTATTTGCTATTGTGTTTGCCTTTTTTGTTTTCTAAAATAGAAAGAAGGTATGAAGTTGGGTGGGTGGGAACGTGGGAAAGAGATAGGAACAATTGGGATAGGGGAAAAACAATCAGAATATACTGTATGAAAAAAAAACCAATGAAGATCACAGCATTTTGTATTTCATTAATCAATTTGAGGGGATTTGTGAAGCCTGATGTAATTATCCATTTGTTAAAATGCATTATTCATTTAATTTATCTATGAAATTGACAAACAGTACAAATGTAATGCGCATACTCCCATTTTCTTCTTGTTTAGAAATTGTGGCTTACCTAGTCTGTTTTTCTTTAAAGATGTTTGTATGACACAAGCTTCATTAAATAATTCATTTTAGATTCTTGGCTTTTGCTTAGGAAATAAAGCAAGTATTTTCACTGTGTATAAAAATGAACTGTGTTTCTTCATAACATGACCTGAGCTTTAAGAACATCTTAAGTTTGTGTTGATCAAAACCCAAATGTTTCTAAAGTCCAATTCACAGTATTGATGAAATAGAATGACATTACAATTTTATGTGATCTTAAAATGTTCTGTAGCCACAATGTCTAGGCTAACAACTATTGAGTACATACTTCTGTACATAGAAATGGCCACTTATTGCTGACTAAAATTCCAAATCAAACTTTCTTCAATCTCAAAGTAACACAAATATGGTCATTTCAGTGAATAATAGGAACCCTGGCATCTATTAGTATAATTTGAAAATATAATTTGGACAAGATATCCACTATATCCAAATAATTAGATACTTATGCAAGATCAGAATTGTTTTTTCAAAGATAAACTACAAAAATACCTTCACCCTTAGTTTTCCTGTGCTATTAAACAGCTTGGAATTGCCTGTTGTTAGTGGTATTATTTGTTTTCTTCTTTGGAACTTTATTACAAATTATAACCAGAATATGGTCTCATTTGGCATCCTTTTGAAACTCAGCATGGTTTATTTGCCATTAAAACAACTTATGTCAATCTAATAATGAGAAAGAAACAATCAAAAGCTTTAGAACGATTTGATTGGTAGAAATATTTTTCAAGTTATTTAATATACTGCTCTAATAGAAACTTATTGCCTTGAGGATCTATAATACAAACAGCAGTAATGACAATGGATTTAGCTATCAGTTTAAAAGTCCAAACAGTTGGAAACAAGACAACCTGATGCCTTCAAAACTATGATAAATATAATAAATACTGTTATATGTCTCTCACGTACATGGAAATGGTTGGTGACCCAGATTTGCTTGTGAATATGTCTGCATATATAATTTAAATGATTTTAAAATATTTTGTAGTGTTGTTTCAGCCTAGTCATTTCTGAAGATAAAGTGCATATTATCATTAAGGTCAAAATATCTTATAAAGTGCTTCATGGGAGATAAATAGGAAAGGTCAGGTGGATGTTATTGCCTCCATGATTTTCTTTAATGCATTGGGTAGCCCATAATATAACTTGAACATCATCAATAATATAGAAAAAACAAGTAAAATTTCCTAGCTTAATGAAACAATAGATTATATATTAATGTGTATCTTGGTCCCTTATAACCATTGAAAGAATTTAGAATCTGTTCTGGTTTAATCTTTGAAAGAGTTATTTGCCTATTATTTCCTCTTATTCAGAAAATGACAATATAATGTCTAGGTCAAAATGTTTCTTTAGGAATTAAATGAAAGTTATTATATCTGCTCGACATTTTAATTTGGGTGGGTGGTTAGATAATTAGTTAGATAGATGGATGGATAGATAGATAGATAGATAGATAGATAGATAGATAGATGATAGCTGGACATATAGATTCATGGATGATACATACACACATTAATACACAGATGAGATATATGTACATATGTATGTATATACATGTATACATAGAGAGATATATTGATACATACTTATGTACATACATAGAGGGATACATAGAAAGATATAGAGATATATGAATACATAGATAGAGACAAGACAGAGAGACAGTAAAGAGACATCCTCTAGAGCAATTAATTACTGGATGATATGATAATTGTATTTTTAATTTTGAGAAACCAGCTCAATTTCCAAAATGATTCCTAACTTTCTTTCCTACTAGAGTGTCTAAGTTCTTATCACAAAAGAAAGATATATTGGTGATAAATACACTAATTAGCTTTATTTAATCATCACACAATGTAAAACAGATCAAAATATCACAGTGCACTTCATAAATACACACAATTATTACTTGTCAACTAAAAGTAACTAAATTAAAATAATGAATTAAATAATCCATGCAAATCTGTTATGATAATGCCTGACATTAATAAATGCTAGTTATTAGTATTCATTTGTACTTTCAGTCTTTGAGCTACTTTAGATTTTAGGTTCAATGATTTAATAAACTGTCTTTGTGTTTAGATTAAATTCTATATGAAGATCTGTGTTTTGAGAAAGTGAGCATGTCAGCATTATCAAAATGCCTAGTTGCATGATGATTTTTTTCCTTAATAGGACTATTTTCATGAAGCTAACACTTTTCTACTTATCATAATTCTTTATTGTTTGGGAATCTCACATCATCCACCCTAATTCTGTTCACCTCCTTGTCCCACCATATCATCCCTTTGCTTCTCTATGTTTTCCACCTCTTCAACTCCTCTTCAATCATCCTGGTGCTATTGGGGGCCTTGGTTCACCACATAGTATACCATTCTGTCCAGTCAGCTTTACTAGCAAATGTTCATTGCCTAAGTCATCGGTCTGGTTTCTGCAACTTCATCATCACAGAGCAGCAATCCCTAATTGTTCATTTTTCTAATATGGAAAGTTGTATTCTAGAAATGCCACAGACAATTCAGTGTTGATCTGCTTCTAAGATATGTAGTTATTTTCAATAGAAATAAGATGGGTATGTGGCCATTGAGAACTAAGGAGTTCTGTGTGATCATACAAGACGAGAATATTTTTTCCCATTGAAGAAAACTGTTACTCAAATGCTCTAATCAGTAAATGATAAAATAACTATTCATAGAAAATTGTACAGTAGGTAGAATGACAGTACTGGTTTTTACACAGCTGTTTTGACTTCCTAAATCACTGAGAACTGATTTTTTTTTACCAACACCATATTAATGAGTTCTTATGAGCGCTATAGCAAGCCCAAAATAATACTCTAAATTTGAAGGCCAATTGCTACAAACCAACAGAGTTTTGACTGCAACTCTGGCCTTTGATTTGGTAAATTGCCAGTTACGGCTATCATTGTTGGAATTAAACTGAATTAGTTTAAACTCTCACCCACTGATTTTTCTGACTTATGTGGTCAATGCAAACAGTTGCATTTAATAGTAGGAAAGCTAAGATAAAAATGTTAAATGCAAGAGTCAATTGCAAGGTCATTATTTTTTTCAAAGTAATGAAAATATAGTACTTGATCCACTGTAAAATTACCAGTTAATGATTCAGTCCTACAGAGTGGCTCTCAAAACTTGTTCAATGTACCCACACTGATTTCAGCAATGATAAAGTATCATTTCAAAGATTAAATAATGACAAGGAGCATAAATTCACATTTTACATGATGTTCCAAAATGAGTTTTAAAAAGCTTTCAGGAGAAATTCTCGGATAAAATAATGAGGAAATCTGTTCAAAGATCAATGACAAATATTTGACAGATTCCTAACAGAAAGAAACAACAGTGAACCATGCTTTTCTAATCAATATAACTAAATCAACATTTTATTAATTTAGAAAAACTTAAGGTTGTTTTCCAAAGCATCAAAACCAATTTTTCAAACAATCATAAATAACAAATTAATAAAATAAATTATCAGGTTGTCATCTAACGATAGAATACTGGAATATGTCATTCTAAAATATGCCACCAAGGCAAAGGTTGGTTTGAGCCAAAAGCAATTCAGAAGGAGCCATTCTCTTATTTGTCTAGATGCTAGACATAAGTTTACAAGGTGTTCTTCCTTTCTACAGGAAAGGACAGTCTGGTTACCAGAGAAAAATGCTCACTCCTTTTGTGCCTGGAGATGACACAAGAATAGTGTACTTAATAAACTGAACCATCTAGCTCCCATCCACCGTACTCTCTCAGGTTTCCTTCTATTTGCCACCATTATAGAGTCAAGCTCCATATACTGTTTCATTCATGGAAAACATGGTTTTCCATAGAAGATAGTATTTAAGTTGTAGCTCTAATGTACCTCTTTGAATTTTGCACAGTTCTAGTAATATTAATGAGCTTTTGTTCTGTTTTGCACTTGTCATCCCAGCTTCGGTTATAAGGTTGCCAGGTAAGAATTAGACCAAAGAGAAGCATTTATGTTGTTTCCATGATCTGGGTATTACAAATAATGATGCCAATGCCCCATCCTCCAAAGAATGGATAAAAAAAATGTAGTACATTTACATGATGGAGTATTACAGAGCGAAAAAATAATGACATCTTGAAATTTTCAGGCAAATGGATTGATCTAGAAAAGACCATACTGAGTGAGGTATCCCAGACCGTGACAGACAAATAAAATATGCACTCACTCATAAGTGGCTTTTGGACATAAAGCAAAAGAAAGCCAGCCTACAATTCACAACAAAGAGAACCCTAAGAGAGACATACATGGATTTAACTAATCTACATGGGAAGTAGAAAAAGACAAGATCTGCTGAGTAAACTGGGAGCATGGGGATCTGGGCAGAAGAGGAGCTGGGAAGAAG